>NC_034605.1:1905998-1912077 GCF_900095145.1 Mus pahari | reverse complement strand
CACTCTGTAGACCAGGCTGGCCTCGAACTCAGAAATCCGCCTGCCTCTGCCTCCCGAGTGCTGGGATTAAAGGCGTGCACCACCACGCCCGGCTTGAACTCTTTATCTCTTTTTCCCTTTATTTTCAATTATGGCAAAATGCATATAAAATAAAATTTACCAGGACAGACTAGATAGAGATCCAGTAAAAAGCAAAAAGAACCTGGCTTTTCCATCACCACTGGGCATCCCTTTCTTCTATAGAGTCTCACTGTGTAGCCCTGACTGGCCTGAAATTCACTATGCAGACCAGGTCGGCCTCCAACTCACAGATATCTCCCTCTGCTGCTGGCTCTTGATCGCTTGTGCTTATACTGGGACTAAAGGCATGTGCCAGCCGAGCGTGGTGGTGCACGCCTTTAATCCCAGCACTCGGGAGGCAGAGGCAGGCGGAATTCTGAGTTCGAGGACAGCCTGGTCTACAGAGTGAGTTCCAGGACAGCCAGGGCTATACAGAGAAACCCTGTCTCGAAAAAAACAAACAAACAAACAAACAAACAAAAGGCATGTGCCACCACATCCCGCTGAGCGTTCTTTATTCTGGCATTCCAGTTATATGAGAAAATACCTTTTCTTTGCTGGTTAAGCCTGCAGAATAGATTTACTTTCGTAGCTTGCCACCAAAACAAATCACTAAAGACTGAATACATTTTAAATGACTTGGCAAGACATGACAACATTTTTTGTCAACTGTCTCTCGGTGCTCTCCAAACACATGGATGTCCTATCTTCTCCTCTTAGGCACATCACACGCTGGCCATGAGTTCCCTTCTCCACATACTTTGGTGAGCAACTTTCTCTATAAAGAAAAAGCTTTAGCAGCTTGCCGGTTTTCCCAAAGGTCCTTCTTTTCCATGCCTCTCTCCCCAGTTCCAGGTAGACACCATCTTCCTTTTCTAGAACTCTCCCTTTGTTCACACTTTCTTTCCTTTGTGTTTCTCCTCACAGCCTGCCTCTTTCTCTACACAAGATGTCATGGGGTTCCCCCAACCCCTTCTCCCTGAGCACAGGCCAGTCCTCATCCCGTTCTGCTGCTCCCAAGGGTCCCAAAGGGTGCCGGACACGTGATATCAGTAAATATTTGCTGGTGGAGATTGATCTGGAGGCATTGGGTAGAAGCCCGGAGAAGGGGAACTGTGGACAGGCAAAGCTGGAGGACCGGGCTGGAAGCCGGTGTGTGGCGTATGCACACACACCCGAGGAAACGCATGAAAGGGCGTCTGTGAACAGCGCAAGTGTTAACTAGGTGAGTGAGTGAAGGCTTGTTCGAGGCAAGTCTCCCGTAAGAGCAGGTATGAAAGGGAGATTGTTCGAGGGACTGGGGACGTCTTTGAGATGGTTGGCACCAAGACTCTGAGACTGGTCAGAGGCGCGCCAGGAATGTACAAAAAGTTCCTGGTCCCTCACCATTTGGACGTTCAGAGTCTGTTTCCTCGGGCTGGCTTTGGCCCTCATGAAACCCTCATTTCTAAACTGTTCATTATGCTTCTCCCCTCTCATCGGGTTGAGCTTGCCACATCCCTTTCAAGGAATGAGAATTCACCAAGGTAAACTGTCCCAATAACAAGCAGGTCACCTCTGTTTGTGCGGCCCAGGTGTTCTTGAAAAATAAATGATGACTTTTCTGTCTTGCCATTTTAGCATTTATTAGCATGTATTGATTACACACAGTAATATATTTCAATATGTTATCTTGATATGTTTACCTAATGCAATTTGTATTCATTCCTGATAACCCTCTTTTGTCCCACTGAAAATTTGGTTTTGTACTCGTTCTTGGAGTTACCTGAGGGCCCACAGATCTCCAGGTACTGGAAGACCCTTGGGTACTTGAGGACGTATAGCTTTGAAGGTTCCATCACGGCAATGCGGGATCCTCCTTCCAATGATTCAAAGTTCTAAATGGAGCTGTTACTGACATGGATAGCATTATATTTTCACTGTGAGAAGGTCGGAGTTCTTTTGTTTGCTTTTAGTCAGGGTCTCCTGCACCTCAGGCTGGCCCCCAACTGGCTATTGTAGCTGAGGATGACCTTGAATTTCTGTTCCTGCTGCCTCCTCTCAAATGCTCAGATTCCCTGGGTGTCTAAGAACCACCACCGTTCCCCAACTTCCTGCAGCTCTTAGTAGCTTCTGGGTACACAGGAGGCCAGGGACCATAGCATCCATCCTAGACCTCGCTGTTTCTCAACCGGGAAAACACGGGCTGGGACCAATGTGCTCTGCCTCTCCTAAGGGCACGCCTTGGGGCACCCCGAGGTGCTGATGTAGGACCCCCATTTTTGGGGACCCCCCGAAGTCACGGGAGTCAGGATTTCCCAGGAAACACGAGAGGCCTTCTTGTTGTAAAAGCATGAAGTAGTTTAATGGCGGAGCTCCGGGCCAGCACGTACCTCCAGCACGCAGGAGGCAGAGGTGCCGACCTCGTGGCCTGAAAGCTAGGGGTTTTTATAGGGGGAGGAGGAGGGGCTAGCAAGAATTGGCGCGGTTACCTGTGATTGGCTCATTTAAACGTACACATTTGCAGGATGGTACCTGTAAAGACGGGAATGCTAGGAGACCTGAGGGGCGGGTCAGCGGAACATTTGGTTCAGTCCCAGGAATGTTTCAACAACGGCCTGCCTGGGCGTACCCAGGCTTGTCTCACTGTGCTCTCTGCCTCAGGCTTCCAAGCTTACAAACAACTATTTCTCTGGACATAAGTTGCATGAATCCCAGGCCTTAAATTTCATTTCTCTACACTGACATGCAACTTCACGATGAGCAGAGGAAGCTAAGATATAGAGCTATCCATGTGGCAGGTGGGCAAGTTAGTCTGGTTAAGTTGTATGAACTAGCTAGAGACTGTCCAACAAAAGGCCTAAGCTTTAAGCTTCCTTAGCAGCCCCTGTGCCATTTATGACATTGGTGGGTCTGCAGAAAGTCCTGCTATACGTGGGGATCAAATTAATACCTCCCATATCACATGCTAGGTAAGAGCTCTACCACCAATCTCCAGGTCCCAGACCCTTCCTTTTCTTTTCTTTTCTTTTTTTTTTTTTTTTAAGATTTATTTATTTATTATATGTAAGTACACTGTAGCTGTCTTCAGACACTCCAGAAGAGGATGGTTATGAGCCACCATATGGATGCTGGGATTTGAACTCCGGACCTTCAGAAGAGCAGTCGGGTGCTCTTACCCACTGAGCCATCTCACCAGCCCAAGGACCCTTTCAATTAATTAAAAATAAAATTGAGAGTTGGAACGTGGGGTGGAGGAGGAGGTGTGTGTGTGTGTGTGTGTGTGTGTGTGTGTGTGTGTGTGTTTAAAGGCGCTAGCAGATGCGTCCTGGAACTTGATTGCTGCTGCTTCTGAGCTTGCTCCTGCCGCTATTGGCATCTGTGGCACCTCACCAGTATGTCTCAGGCTGAATTTGACAAAGCTGCTGAGGAGGTGAAGCGCCTCAAGATTCAGTCAACTGATGAAGAGATGCTGCTCATCTACACTCACTTCAAACAAACTACTGTGGGAGATGTAAATGCAGATCAGCCAGGGCTGTTGGACCTCAAGGGCAAAGCCAAGTGGGACCCATGGAACAAGCTGAAAGGGACTTCCAAGGGAAGTGCCATGAAGACCTATGTGGAAAAGGTAGAAGAGCTAAAGAAGAAATACGGGATATAAATGACCAGATTTGGTGGCCAGCCACATGTGTGACCTGTGAGGACATAATGTTTTGGTTTTTTTCTAATGAAGATGCTATGGCTCTGATATATTAGGGCCAGAGTTAATCGCTACTCTCCTCCCTGTGTGCTTTTTACCTGAAATCAATTAAAAATGCATTTGTTACTCAAATAAATAAATAAATAGAATTGAGACTCCATCTTGTTTTGTAGCTTAGACTGGCCTTGAACTCACCATTCTTCTGCCTCTTCCTGCTAAATAGTTTATACTACATCATGAACTACCATGCCAAGTCCACGTTTCTAAAAGTATGTGGGAAAGACCTGCAAGGTGGCTCAGTGGGTCAAGGTACCCTCATGATGGAGAGAACAGATTCCTGCAAGTCAAACTCCATGTGTATATGATGATATACACACACACACACACAAACACACATGCATGCTCTCATGTGTGCACACACACAAATGAACAAATAAATGTAACTAAAATTTTTATAATAAAAAAATTTAAATGCGAATATGTGGTAAAATACATGGAACATAAACTTGGCCGTTTGCCCATACTTACGTGGAAAGTTTCATGGTACATGTTACATTCACATTTCTAGGTGGCCACGCCGACCACTTATCTTCAGACCCCTTTCCACATGCTAAAACAGAAGTTCTGTGCTCATGGGCACTCAGCTCCCATTTCTGCTGCTGTATCTCTGGAAACCACGCTCAGCTGTCTCTCTGCACTATGAATTTGCTAGAGGTACCTCATATAAATGGACTCATACCACATGTGATCCTTGGGTGAGCCTGGCTTATTTTACGGACAGCAGACAGCAGCCTGTTGCTTCATCCAGGTGGTGGCGTGGGTCAGAAATTTCCTTCCATTTTAGGTTGAATAATATTCTATTGTGTGTACAGGTCACATTTTTGCCTACCCACTCACCCACCAAGGGACAATTATTTTGCTCTGCATAGTAAATCATGCCGCCACATGTTGCAGTATATCTCCTCCCAAATATGCCCCGGCAATGAAAACATGACACATTTAATATGAATACATGATGTATGCCTGGATTGGGCAGATCTACCGCTACACTACCATCTTCCACCTCTATGAGACCTCTTAGAACTTGTGGTTTCTCCAGGCCATGTGCTTCTGCTCTGCTTTTCTTCCTCCTCCTCCTCCTCTGCTTCCTGTCCCTCTTCCAATTTTCTCTTCTTCTCCCTCCCACCTTCTGCTCCACCTTCCCTTTTATCTGCCCAGTCATCAGCTCTCCTTTATTTTACAAATGAAGGTGGGAAGCAGGTTTACAGGAAATCACCTGAGTGCTGACTCATTCCTGGTTTGCTACCACTCACAGGAGAACGGAATTAACATCAAATATAATTAGCCCCAGGTCTATCCACAACAGCCATAGATATGCAAATACCTCGTGTGCCTCTGAATTCAGTTCTTTTTAAGTATTTACCGGGAAGTGTGTCAGGTGTTTCTTCGATCACTCTCTACATTGGGGGGAGTTGGGAAGGAAGGGGGGGACAGGGTCTCTCCCTGAACCTGGCGCTCAGTGGTTTGCCAGAGTGACTGGGCAGCAAGCCTGGGGATCAGTAAGTCCCTGCCTCTCTGACACTGGAGTCAGAGGCACAAGCCACTGTGCTTCTCTTACCTGTGAGTTCAGAGAACTGAAGTCGGGTCTCGATGACTGCACAGCAAACACCTAAGCAGCAGTCATCTTCCGAGGCCTCGATCGTGGATGTTGGGAGAGAGAGAGATGTTATCTAATAATCAGAGTGGACCAGGCACACTCTGAAACCGAACCCAAGTGGCTAATCACCCCTCGTCCCTTGCGTTGCTCCCTTGGGTATTTTAGATACAGTGATAAGAAAAGGAACAAACACACATTGGGAGCTATAATACCAGGCTCTTAATTCTCCTTTTCCTAGTTGGCAAGACATATTCCTGTTGGGATGATATACAAGTCGGTCCAGAGGTTAACAAATCCAGCAAGCTCAGAGGCAAGCCTGGGGGGNGGGGGGGTGGGGGGGTGGTATGGGGGGGGGCCGGGGGCAAAGCCTCCAGTGGCTGCTTCAAAGTTCCAAGACAGTCTGCCATGGACTGAATCGGGGCCTCTAAAATTACTCACTGCCACGTCCTAGAACCTTACTGCATTTGGAGATAGAGCTTTAAAGAGTTGGTAGTCCAGGTATTACGGCACATACCTCCCACCAACTGGGAGACAGAGGCAGAGAAGGGATCTCTGTTTGAGGCCCCAACTTGATCTAAATAGTAAATGCTGGGCCAGCCAAGGCTACACAAAGAGACCCTGTCTCTAATAATACAAAACAATAAAGAGCTTGTTAAGAGCCGGGTGTGGTGGGGCACGCCTTT
>NC_034605.1:1884971-1904814 GCF_900095145.1 Mus pahari | reverse complement strand
ATTTTCACAGACCCCACTTCTTCTTTTGAGTAGCTAGGCAGCTTATTAATTTTTAGCCCTACAGTGCCACCATGCCCGGCTGGATCTGTCTCTTAAAGGCCCCACAACCTTGCCAAACAGCATCACTATCTGGGACCAAGTGTTCAAATAAGGTACATCTACAGGGGTCACATCACATTGAAACCATGGCCGAAACCTCCCAAGGAACCAGCTAACACCTCGAGCTCAGACTTCCTGCCTCAAGAACTGAGAAAACAGATGCTCATAGAAATCTGTTAGGGCAGCCTCAGAAAACTGCTCCATGTGAAAGTCATGCACTTGGCCACCATACCCAACAGTGAGAAGTCTACTGTGAATCAGGATCTAAAACGTGCACGTATGCCTAAAACAAAGCACCTAGTCCTTATATGCACAGCCTCTGTGGCCCTTTCTCTCCCATTTTTAAACTTTTATTCATGGGCTGGTGAGATGGCTCAGTGAGTAAGAGCATCAACTGATTTTCCGAAGGTCCTGAGTTCAAATCCCAGCAACCACATGGTGGCTCACAACCATCAGTAAAGAGATCTGATGCCCTCTTCTGGAGTGTCTGAAGACAGCTACAGTGTATTTAGATTATAATAAATAAATCTTAAAAAAATAAATAATTTTTTATTCACAAAATTATGGTCCACTCCAGAATGTGTTGCCATAAGCTAGATCCCAGAGGTTAGCCTAATGCCAGGTGACCAGAGTGTGACCCTAGGAAGCTAAGACAGACTGTCTGGGAGGGGCTGAGAGAATGACATCTGCTCAGGGAGGAGCAGCTGCCCTGAGAGAGACCTGTGTGCTTCTCTTCAGCATGTTCAGAATGGGGTTCCATGCAGAACAGCTGTGGAGCTCAGCTGTGGAGGTCAGCTGGAGAGGTCAGCTGGGGAGGTCAACTGGAGAGGTCAGCAGGGGAGGTCAGCTGGAGAGGTCAGCAGGGGAGGTCAGCAGGGGAGGTCAGCTGGAGAGGTCAGCTGGGGAGGTCAGCTGGGGAGGTCAGCTGGAGATGTCAGCTGGGGAGGTCAGCTGGGGAGGTCAGCTGGAGATGTCAGCTGGAGACGTCAGCTGGGGAGGTCAGCTGGGGAGGTCAGCTGGGGAGGTCAGCTGGGGAGCTCAGCTGGAGAGCTCAGCTGGGGAGCTCAGCTAGGGAGTGGAGTGTTCCATGAGTACTGCCATGGGCAATGCCATGTTTAGCCGTCCTCTTCCTCTTTCCAAGGTGACCTTGCTCTGGGTCAATCTTTGTTCCACCTTGAAAGACAATGCTATCTTGGGTCACACAAAAATAGAACTGGAAGGAGCTGGAGCCTCATTGGTGTAGTGTTTATCTAGCATTCAGAAAGTTCTGAGTTTTATTCCCAGCACCACATAAACCAGGCTTGGTGGTATCCAGCTGTTATCCCAGCACTAGAGAGGGGAGGCAGAAGGATTTTTTTGTTTGTTTGTTTTTGGTTTTTTGGTTTTTTTGTTTGTTTGTTTGTTTGTTTTTCTGAGACAGGGTTTCTCTGTATAGCCCTGGCTGTCCTTGAACTCACTCTGTAGACCAGGCTGGCCTCGAACTCAGAAATCTGCCTGCCTCTGCCTCTGCCTCCCAAGTGCTGGGATTAAAGGCGTGTGCCACCACACCCGGCCCCAGCAGCAGGATTATTAATTCAAAGTCATAACAAGTTTGAAGCCAGCCTAGGGTATATAAGAACCTGTCTTTAAAAAAAGAAAAATTTAGGGGGCTGGCGAGATGGCTCAGCGAGTAAGAGCACTTACTGCTCTTCCAAAGGTCCTGAGTTCAAATCCCAGCAATTGCATGGAGGCTCACAACCACCCGTAATGAGCTCTGACACCTTCTTCTGGTGAGTTTGAAGACAGCTACAGTGTACTTATGTATAATAATAAATAAATCTTTGGGCCAGAGCAGCAAGCAGAGACTAATCAAGTGGGGCTGACCAGAGTGAAAGGGGTTCACTGGAGCAAGTAGAGGTCCTAAATTCAATTCCCAACAACTACATGAAGGATCACAACCATCTGTACAACTAGTGTACTCATATACATAAAATAAATAAATAAATAAATCTTTAAAAAAATTTTTTTAAAGAAAGGACCTTCCAGCACCCCACCCCCAACTCTGCAGCAGCCTATAGGCAGCCTGTGGCTCACATCTGTCCAGTAGACCCTATTCCTAGGACTTTGACTCCAAAGCCAAGAACCCAGGTATGGGACAGGGAGTGGCCATCATATCCATTCCCACAGCTACCAACCCATTCTGTCCCTGCTTTGTCTTCTGCTATGACATCCTAGTGTCCCTGACATCCTGCCCTCAAATTTTTCTCGTGATCAAAGTCTGTTGTTCAGACTAAAGGATCCAGTTGGAATTCAAGTGTCTGGTCATCTTCCAGCACACCTCAGAGCCAGTCCTTTATGTGTTACCAGTGGCACTTCAGAGACCCCAGGGATGAGCAGCTTTTATTGACATTTATTAATTGTATAAAACAGTTGGCATGCATATGCATTTAGGCCGTGTTTACAATATATTTTGATTATATTCATATACCTTCATTATCCTCTCTTGGCTTCCCTCTGGCTGCTCCCCTCTAGGGTATGAATTTTAAATGCTATGCCCAATTTAACCTAGATTAATTAAAAGTTGAGCCACGTTGGAGGGAGATAGGAGAAAGGAACCTCAGCAGGCCACGCTCGGTGAGCAGATTGTTCTAGGGGCTAGGTTCGATGATAACAGCCCAGCCTTCCCACAGCCTCTGAAGAAGTAGTTGTGAGGCCCCAGACGTATCGTTGGTGCTGGGGTGCATCTTGCCAGGGCACAGATTTGCTTACTGAATTTGTACTTTGATTAGAATTGAATGGGCAAACTACAGCCTTCAGGCAAGTCTGACGTGCTGGCTGTTTTTGAAAATAGTGTTTTTGGCTCCCAACCACACTCCTTTAGTTATGTTGTCTCTGGCCTCCTACCTGCTCCAATGGCAGAGCAGAGTCAATGAAGGCAAAGCCGAGAGCAAAGCTGGCTATGGCTCTTGATAGGTACTGACGCCTGACCTAAGGCAGAAAGACCCGCCGCCCTGTGAGTTTTGCTTGCATTTCTGAGGGCCAGTCACTGTCCCTTCTGCCTGTTTATTGCTTCTGTTTACAATGTGTTCTTATTTCCAAATAGGTCATTCATTCATGTAGTACAACTGAAATCAGATACATATGAAGGTTCTTGTCTTAGTCAGGGTTTCTATTCCTGCACAAACATCATGACCAAGAAGCAAGTTGGGGAGGAAAGGGTTCATTCAGCTCACACTTCCACACTGCTGTTCATCACCAAAGGAAGTCAGGACTGGAACTCAAGCAGGTCAGGAAGCAGGAGCTGATGCAGAGACCATGGGGAGATGTTACTTACTGACTTGCTTCCCCTGGCTTGCTCAGCTTACTTTCTTACAGAACTCAAGACTATCAGCCCAGAGATGGCACCACCCACAAGAGGCCCTTCACCCTTGATCACTAATTGAGAAAATGCCCCACAGCTGGATCTCATGGAGGCATTTCCCCAACTAAAGCTCCTTTCTCTGTGATAACTCCAGCTGTGTCAAGTTGACACACAAAACCAGCCCAGCCAGTACAGGTTTGTTCCCTCATCTTCCCATCGCACAGCACGTTCCAGGAAAATGACCAGCCTCAAGAAGAATGAATCACAGTCCGACAGTTTCAGGGACCGCAGGATGGTGAACGAGGACTGGGGGACCACCTGGAAGAGAATGGGGTAACAAGAAACACAAAGAACAGACATCAAGTCAAAAAAGTCTGGTCAAGCTGACAAACTTTATTTTTCCCAGACAGGTTGTTTGTTTGTTTTGTTTTGTTTTTAAATTTCTGAAAGCTTTTAATTTATTCCCTCCCAAAACACCAACTACAATCAAATGGGGTTGAAAGGTCAAGATTTTATCGTCTTCATAACAAAATCGGCTTAGAACTGGATCACTTGGCCCTTTCTCTTCTTGTTGCCTCCCAATTCAAATAGCCAGCACCCTCTTAGATCTGCAGTTGGGCTCAACGCGTTCCAGTCTCAGCACAACCTTCTTTGTAGTTTTAGCCTTTTTGCGGAATATAGGGTTAGCTTGCCCACCATAGCCACTCTGTTTCCTGTCATCATGCCACTTTCCTTGGGCATACAAAGAATCCTTGCCCTTCCTGTAGTGTGTCACCTCATGGAGTTGGTGCTTCCCACATTTCTTGCAGAATGGCTGGTGGGTCTTAGGCATGCTCACCATGTTCACAGGATTGCCCAGTCAGGTTTTATACCCAATAGAAGCAGGCTATGGGGAGGGCGATGGAGTAGGATCGCCCAGGCAGGTTTTATACCCGATAGAAGCAGGCTATGGGGAGGGCGATGCTTAGTCTTCTGGGGAAAGCACCTGTTCTCAAGAACAGGATATTGGCTGGGTCCAGAAAGAGCAGAACAGAACAAGTTGCTAGGTACCTGTCCACTAAAATCTATAGCTAGTTGTTCTACCTGACTTTAAGATCTACCGCTATTTGTTCTCTGCTGAGCTAGTTCTTTCCCACGGAGGTCTCAACTTTTCCCAAAGAGGTCTCAACTAAGCTAGTACTTTTCCAGTAAGGCCAAGACTTTATGAGTAAAGCACTTATGGCTGACAAATTAACAGTTAACATTCAAACAGGGTCGCTCCCAACACAAATGTCCTCTGAGATCGCTCAGAACAGAGAAAAACTTTTAGATCAGGTCCTCTTGAAAAGGTCAGCTTATGAACTTTGAAAAGGTCATGAAACACTTGCCCCTCTGGAAGGGAGAGGCTATTTAACATTTCTCAGATCACAGGGCAGGAACTGGCCTGTGGATGGGGAGACATTCCTCAGGTCAGAGGTTGCCCACCTTCAGACAAGGGAAGTCCTTGTCACCTCATTCCCTAAAGACCAATCAGTTTAAAGGGTGCAGTGTTCCACCAATCATATTGTGCCTAGTTGCTGACGCTCTATTCTGCCCCTGGAAACCATATAAAAACTCACCAACCGGATGCTGGGGGTCGCTGCCTCTCCTTCGGGTCTGGGACAACTCTAGTGCACTGGAACAATAAATTTCTCTTGCTTTTTGCATCGATCCTGGCTCCACATGGTTCACTTAGGGGATCCCCGGTAAGCTAAGGCTTCCCAGAGTCTTACATTTGGTGCATGGGCCAGGAAGTGACTCCTAGTGGGAACACACTGGAACAGTGAATCAGAGGTCTCGAGCTTTTAGCGGGGTTCCTGTTTGTCTTTCAGTTCATCAAAGTCTGAGTCTGTAAGTTTGTTTGAATTTTTGCTTGCAAGCATAGGGAGGCTCAGGGAGCTTATGGTGTCTGGTGCGGTCAACTACGACAGGAAGATGTGCCTTAATGTTGCAATGCAACCGACAATATCGGCAGGAGCCAAGTCTTGCTATAATCTGGTTTATCTGGCTCCTGCCTTATGGGCAGGAGCACCTGGTGTCTGTAACTAGGCCCATGGAAGGGGCAAACTGTGTGTTGATGGTCTTTATCTGTGTTCTTGGACCTGGACGCCCATCCGTGGCAGGGTCGAGCTGTCTGTGTGGTTGATTGTTTTTCTCTGTGTTTGTTGTTATCTCGTTCTTTGTTCTTAGACTGACAGGCATTCTTTGGACATTGGACAGACTGAAAAACAGGTTACTCTCCGTTCCTCCGAATGGCCCACTTTCAGAGTAGGGTAGACACCTGTAGGGGTCTTCAAATTGCAGGTGATCAAAGCAGGAAAGGAGAGAGTCTTTAGGCCAGGATCCCTCGGGCACCCAGACCAAGTGCCCTATACAGTTACCTGAAAAAAAATCCATTGGAGGACATGCCCCTCGTGAGTAAAAGCCTTTCTTTCCCAAGACCCACCTCACAGGTTCTGGCTGTCAGAAAGAAGGAAGCACGGGAGGAGAGATCCGGACCTAAGAAACTTCTGGTCCTCCACGACTCTTCAACAGTGGACCTGTTACTCCAAGACCCTCTTCCTCCAAATCTCCCTACCCTTGCCCCCCATGGCCCCACCAGTGCCAGTACAGGTTCCAGGATCCTCAGCCCATAAGAGACCTGGGCCATTGCACCTCTCCCACCCCTTTACCGGACGAGGAGTGGGAGGAGACCCCCAACTTCCCTGCTCTGCCATGAGGACATAAAGTCTGAGAGCCACCTCCCCTGATACCATGGTGGCTCACCCACTAAGGGCTGGTTAATCTCTTTGAGAGTGTTTTATTTATAATGCAGGAAGCCAGAAGCCAGAAAGAATACCCCCTCAGACACAGGGGGCACCATCAATTGACCAGGCTGTCGTGGACAGTGGGCTTTCCCTGACTAGACCTGACTGGGACTTTAATATGGCAAAAGGTAAGGGGCACCTAAAGGTCCACCACCAGACTCCACTGGCAGGTCTCAGGGGGCTGCATGATGGCCCACAATTTTGACCAAGTTATGCAAGGTTAAGCAGAGACCAGATGAGCTGCCTGCAGCCTTTCTAGAGCGCCAATATACACCCTATGACCATAGCAGCAAAGAGCATAAAACTACTGTGACAATGGCTTTCATAGACCAGGCTAGTAGAGATATCAGGAAAAAGTGTCAGAGGCTAGAAAGACAGGATAAGTCACTGAAGAATTTAGTTCAGGCTCCTGAGAAAGTCTACCATAACAGGGAGACAGAGGAGGAAAAGGAGCAAAGAAAGAGAAAGAAAGAAAAGTGACAGGGAAGGAATCTACAGAGAGTCCCTACTCTCGGGCTAGAGGATGAATACAAGTTGTTTGAGACCTTGGACGGGGTACCCAAGGACCTAGATTGGTGACTCGAGGCCTGGACTGAGATGGCAGGGATGGGGAGGACCACCAACCAGCCCCTCATCCATATGGAGCTCAGAGCCCAAGCCTCCCTGGTGTCTGTGCACCAATATTCAATGTTGAGGGAGGCCTGGGACAGAATCAGGCCCCACATTACCAGGCTCCCAGAACAATGGATCTGTGGAAGTGCCAATCGGCCTGGAATACTCCCCTCCTGCCTGTGAAGAAACCTGGGGCCCAAGACTGAGGAGGATTGTCTAGAGGGGACTAAATGCCTCTTGAAGGAGCGGGGAGGATTGAGATACATAGCCTCGGCCAAGAAGGCCCAAATCTGCCAGAGAAAAAGCCCAGAGCAGGCACTGGAATTTCTAGGTATGGCTGGGTTCTGCTGGCTATGGATCCCAAGGTTTGTTGAATTTGGCTGCCCCACCCCCTCAACCCCCTGACTAAAAATGGAGGAAGAAGGGCAACAGGCTTTTGACACAATTAAGACTGCCTGATGCCAGTAGACTGGTCCACCTTTATGTGACTGAAACAGGGGGATAGCCAAGGAGGTGCTCACTCAGCTGCTGGGCCACTGGAAGCACCCAGTGGCCTATCTGTCAAAGAAATTAGACCCTGTCACTGCTGTGTGGCCTGCTTGCTTATGGATAATGGTGGTGGTGGAAGTTCTTTTTTTTTTTTTTTTTTTTGAGACAGGGTTTCTCTGTGTAGTCATGGCTGTCCTGGAACTCACTCTGTAGACCAGGCTGGTCTCGAACTCAGAAATCCGCCTGCCTCTGCCTCCCAAGTGCTGGGATTAAAGGCGTGTGCCACCACGCCCCGCTGGTGGCTGTTCTAATTGCTGATAAATTGACTCTGGGGCAGAACCTGACTGTGACATGCCTTGGAGAACATTGTTTTCCAACCCCTGGATCAATGGCTGACCAACACCTGCATGATTCATTATCAGACTCTGTTGCTAAATTCAGATCGGGTGGCCTTCACGTCACCAGTGGCCCTCAACCCAACCACTCTGTAACCTGACCTCAATCTCAACTCGCCAGCTCATGATTGCCAGCAGATTCTAGCTCAGGACCAGGGATGACAAAAAGACCTGTCTGTTGATCAGCCGCTCCCCTATGCTGAGGCAGCCTGGTTCACTGATGGCAGCAGCTACCTGGTGGAGGGACAATGCAAGGCAGGGGCCACCATTGCGGTAGGGTGCCAGGTGGTCTGGGCAGAACAACATCCTCTGAGAACGGTAGTCTAAAAGGCAGCGCTAATAGCTCTGAACAAAGCCTTGGACCTGGGGGCAGGCAAAATGATCAACATCTGCAACAATAGCAGGTATGCCTTTGCCACAGCCCACGCCCACTAGGCTATATACCAAGAGAGAGGACTGCTCACATCAGAGGGAAAATGAACAAGCAGGAAATCTTGTATCTCATAAAGTCAGCAACTGTATTATCCATTGCCCATGACATCAGCAGGAAAGAGACTCAGTGTCCCGGGTCAATAACCAGGCAGGTCAAGTGGCTCAAGAAGTGGCTCTGCAGGAGCCTATCCTGGTTATGGGACTGCAAGGAACACCTGCTGGGAAATGGGACTGGACTAAGAGATGGCTTCACTTAAAATATATAGAAGAAGAAAGGACTCAGATTGCTAACCACCCTACCAACTATTACCAAGAGACGGTAGAACCATAGCGCACACAAGAAGGGAGAACTATACTCCCCAGAAAGCAAGCAAAAGACTTACTAGGCCAAATGCGCCAATGGACTCATTTAGGGGATACAAAGCTTGTCCAAGCAGTTAAGGGACCTAAAGAATATACAATAGACCTCAGGTTCTGGGCCAGAGAGATCGTAGAACAGCGTAAGGTGTGCCAGCAAGTGAATGCTTCTGCAGCCAAGAGTAAACAGGGCAAAAGACCTGGAGGAGAACGACCTGGAGTTTACTGGGAGGTCGATTTTACAGAGGTTAAGACAGGAAAATATGGTCACAAATACCTTCTAGTGTTTGTAGATGTTTTCCCTGGATGGGTTGAAACATTCCCCACCAAGCAGGATATCTTCTTAATATCTAAGAAGATACTGGAAAAAAAATTTCCAGAGGTTCAGAGTGCCCAAGGTAATTGGATTGGACAATGGTCCTGCATTTGTCTCTTAAGGTAAGTCAGGAACTGGCAGAGATATTGGGGACTAATTGGAAGCCCCATTGTGCGTACAGTCCCCAGAGCTCAGGGCAGGTAGAGAAAATAAACAACCCCTACAAGAGACCTTGACTAAATTGACCTTGGAGACTGGCTCAGATTGGTTGGTGCCCTCCACTTGGCCCTGAACACCCCCTACCATTTTAACCTGACCCCTTTTGAGATCCTGCATGGGACACCCACTCCCTTGGCTCTTGATTCCCCCCCACCCCAGTGACTTTTCAGGCTGACAAGGATCTTTTTTTTTCTTTTTTTTCCTGAGACAGGGTTTCTTTGTGAAGCCATGGCTGTCCTGGAACTCACTCTGTAGACCAGGCTGGCCTTGAACTCAGAAATTCGCCTGCCTCTGCCTCCCAAGTGCTAGGATTAAAGGCGTGTGCCCAGCACAAGCAAGGCTAGTTCTTTACCTCCCCCGACCCTACCCCACTGTTGCCGCCAGTGGCCACGGGTTACTGGGTTCCTGAAAGGAAAGATGGGGGTTTGGGTGGGAAAAGCTGCGAGAGAAATAATGAGCCAAGACGAGTTCTCTGATCAAGACCAATGCTTACTTATGATCTGAGTTGATAAAGGGGGAGGGGGGAACCCATCCCCCAGCACGCCAGGATCTCATTGCTTTGTAAGGACAGTGTCAGGAGAACAGGTTCAGCCTCTCAGCAGGTAGTGGCGTCTTGGGTGGAAAGCCACAGATGTGGCAGGACAGTAGACTTGACCTAGGTCAGAAGACTCCACCCTAGGTGGGCTAGCTGGCTGTGGCAAGCGAAGTCCGAGCCAGCCTGCTCAAGGCTGGGGGAAGGGCACACCCCACCACCCATCCTGGTGGCAAGTTCGATGACCTCCGTGGACCCCTGGTGAGTCCAACCATGTCCGGCTCTTCTCACAGAGACCCCCCCACTTGGCCTGGTAGGCCTGCCTTTCCTTTCCCACCTAGCTATTATCCAGATCTTTATTAAACCAACCAGCAAGTGATCTTTATAAAAACCGATCTGCGATCCAGGAAGGTGTGCTTACAAAATACTGAGGCAGGTGATGAGCCATTAAGAATGACAGCATCGGGCTGGTGAGATGGCTCAGTGGGTAAGAGCACCCGACTGCTCTTCCAAAGGTCTGGAGTTCAAATCCCAGCAACCACATGGTGGCTCATAACCATCCGTAACAAGATCTTACGCCCTCTTCTGGAGTGCCCGAAGACAGCTACAGTGTACTTACATATAATAAATAAATAAATCTTAAAAAAAAAAAAAAAAAAAAAAAAAAAAAAAAAAAAAAAAGAATGACAGTATCAGATGGCCTAGTCAGCCATCATTGGGAAGAGAGGCCCCTTGGTCTTGCAAACTTTATATGACCCAGCACAGAGGAAGGCCAGGGCCAAGAAGTGGGAGTGGGTGGGTAGGGGAGCAGGGGCGGGGGGAGGGTATTGGGAACTTTCGGGATAGCATTTGAAATGTAAATAAAGAAAATATCTAATAAAAAAAAAAAAAAAGAATGACAGTATCAGGGCTGGAGAGATGGCTCAGCAGTGAGGTCCTGAGTTCAATTTCCAGCAGCCACATGGTGGCTCACAACCATCTGTAATGGGATGCCCTCTTCTAGTGTGTATCTGAGGACAGCTGCAGTGTACTCATATAAATAAAAAATAAAATTAATTAAAAAAAAAAAAAAAAGGATGACAGTACCAAAATCCAGCAAGTACTCAGCTCTCGGCAGGTGCAGCAATCAACAACTGAATAATACAAAGATTATCTTCTTACAACAGAGTGTGAGGGTAAGGGGGGGGGGGGTCCGAGGGAGGAGCATAAGAGGAGGGGGGGGGGGAGGGGGGGGGGGGGGAAGCACAAACCACCAAATTCAGGAAAACTGCTACTTAGCAGAATATCAAGAAAGGAGCTTTTTTTTCCTTACCCTAACTAAAAATTTGAAAATCAAGGAGCAGGTCTACCTGCTGCTCCCACCTGGAAGAAAGGATGTGGTAGAGTCTGAGCTCAGATGCTAAGGGAAGCAAAGATCCCCAAAGCCCTGTTTGAAAGAGGGAGGTTTGGCTCAGGGAGGTAGGTTCCAGCTGCCCTGCCCAACGGGAAATACAGCCAGGCTTCCTTGTTTTCATTCCTCAGCAACAAAGGAAAGTACTTCGATGACTAGCCTGTGTTTTATGGAAGGTGTTGGGCTGATGTCTTGCAAGGAATTGTGTGTGAGAAAATGAGGTTCAACCTTTATTCACCCCCATGGATCTCTCCTGCGCACATGTAGCTGTGAATATCCACTATATGCTCTAATTTAGAACAAACGCCTCTATGATAGAAAACTGGTGGACTCATAAGGGGAGGTATGCACAACTTGAGGTAGACTGAACTTCCAAGAAGTTCCTGTTTGTGTAGAAAGAAATTGGGGGGCTGGAGAGATGGCTCAGCAGTTGAGAGCACTGACTGCTTTTCCAAAGGTCCGGAGTTCAAATCCCAGCAACCACATGGTGGCTCACAACCATCCATAATGAGATCTGACGCCCACTTCTGGAGTGTCTGAAGACAGCTACAGTGTACTCACATATAATAAATAAATATTTTTTTTTAAAAAAGAAATTGACTTAATATGCCTAATTTATACTCAGTCACCTTTATTAGTTACACCCTAGGTTAGTTTTTCTTCAAACAGTAATATTTCACTCCATTAAAACAATAGTACCACATTAATTAAATTCATGCATCCCCAATATGTGTATCTTGATCTTGTTAACAGGTGATAAAAAGATAACATCATCTCAATTAAAAAAAACATTTTCCTTAGATGTCTTGCTTTGCTTTGATGTGCTCTTTAAAGGAATTATAATGAAGAGCTAACTCTTTTCGTTTTGTTTCCGGGGGAAAGAGGAGGAGACAGCATCCTTCTGTGTAGCTCAGGCTGTACTCGAACTCTCGACGTTCCTGTCTCAGCCTCTCATCCCCGTACCTCACCCTTGAAGGGCTGTTTCAAATGTTTATTCTTTCTCCTTTCACACGTCGGCTTCGAAGCCTCCAAATGTCCTGAAGTAAGATCAAACAGAGTTTGTGTGATACCTTCCATTGGCCTACCCGCCATGAGAAAAGGGGTTCAAAAGCCTTTATAAATGATTAAGTAGAAAAAATATTAATAGGTATATTAGTTAATAGATAAACCACATTCTGGGACTCCAGGCAAGATAGTGTAGATGATTGGCGACATGGGGCGTGACTTCTGGGTGCCCGTTGCCATCACTGATAGCCCTGAGTCATCACTGACTCTGTCTTTGAGCCCTAAGCTGGCCTTTGTGATGACAAAGAAAATAAAACCAGCTTTCCAAATCGAATGTGCCCGCCCACGGGGATTGATTGACTGGTCCGTAACAACAGGGACATATATTGCCCTTTGTAGTGGGCTCAGCCACAGCTCTGAAGTGAACGCAAAACAGAAGCCTGTATGCTTTCACATTAGCCCCGGACGCCTAGCGTTTCCTCTGTGATCACAGTACCTTATAGTCTAGTCCTTGGAATCCATACAGTTTCTCTGCATACTCGGTAACTTCCCTCGCGATATTTTCTTGACTGGTGCCGCTCACATCGATAACCTGGCAGTCAGAGCTGCTGAAGTGGCAGGAAATTGACTGTATAGAAAGGACAGACTAAGATTAGGGAAAAGCTGCTTATCAATCCCATTATGCCCCGAAACCAAGCAGAGTCCTCTGAGAAGGGGACTATTTCACTTGGGATTTGATTTCTCAATGGAAAGGTGGTCTATAGTATCTTACATCAGTCTCCTCCCAAGGCTTAAGGCTAATTGAGAAATTATAAAATATTTAAAATTTTCAAACAATGTTTGTGTGCGTTTGTATGCATGTTGTGGCAAGAGGACATACATACCCACGTGGAAGTCAGAGAACGCGCTTTGAGGCTTTCTCCTATCCTGTAGGTCCCAGGGATAGAACCCTGGTCATGAGTCTTGGGAACAGGGGCCTTTATTTGCTTAACCATCTTACTGGCCCACAAAAGATTTTTTTTTTAGGTTTCTGTCGCTGTTTTGTTTTCAAAACAGTGTTTCTCCGTGTTGTCCTGGCTGCCCTGGAACTCAATCTGTAGATCAGGCTAACCTCAAATTTATAGAGATCTACTTGCCTCTGCTTCCAGGATAGCCAGGGCTTGTTACATAGAGAAACCCTGTTTTGTAAAACAAAACAAACAAAAAACAACAAAAAGATTTTTTTTTTGGGGGGGGGGGAGATTCCTCTGTATAGCCCTGGCTGTCCTGGAACTCACTTTGTAGACCAGTCTGAACTCAGAAATCTGCCTGCCTCTGCCTCCTGAGTGCTGGGATTAAAGGTGTGCACCACCTCGCCCGGCAAGATTGTTTTAAAAAAAAATTAGCTGTGACACTTCTTTTTTTTGTTCCCCCCCCCCCCCGGCTGCCCTGGAACTCACTCTGTAGACCAGGTTGGCCTCGAACTCAGAAATCTACCTACCTCTGCCTCCCAAGCGCTGGGATCAAAGGTGTGCACCACCACGCCCGGCGACACTTCTTTTTAAAAGGTGTATTTAGGAAGTCTAGTCCTTGAAGAGATCTTCAATATTTTTAGACATTTAAATTTTTCCATATCGTAAAGTTCTTCAGTGGATTGTGTCACACCATTAGAAAAATGTATGAGCATATCCAAGCTCAAAAAGCAGCCATTAAAGTTCCTTTCTGTTCATTATCTAAAGGTGATCACAGCCATCAGAAGGACTTTCTACTTTGATCAAATACTAATTTATGCAGCTGTGTCTCTAGATAAAGTTGTATCAGAGATCAAAAAAGAGGGAAAAGGGAGCTCTTCCATGTTTGTTCTGTTATGAAACAATGGTGAATATTTTTCTAGACTATTCAAGACACTAGAAAAAATAGAGCCGGGCGGTGGTGGCACACGCCTTTAATCCTAGCACTTAGGAGGCAGAGATAGGCGGATTTCTGAGTTCGAGGCCAACATGGTCTACAAAGTGAGTTTCAGGACAGCCAGGACTACGCAGAGAAACCCTGTCTCAAAAACAAAACAAACAAAAAAAGAAAAAATGGAAAGGGTAAATTCATTATTTCAGAATGTATATTATTTGTACTGTAAAGGCTACACCCCACACTTGTACAACTCTCAGGGCCATACCTGCCTCTCGTTTTAAAACATTGGCGTAGTAAGCAGCACGGCTGTTTGATTGTGAAGTATTAGAATATCACTTAGCTTGATAGCTGGAGTTTTGCCAACCCCTCAGTTTTGTCCCGAGACAGCGCTTCTGCCTCCTTTGCCTAATTCCAAGCTCCAGAGACGCTAGAGGGAACGTAAGTGAAGAGCAGCAGGGCTGGGACCATGTGACAAACCATAAAACCCCACTTAGACCCAAAGGAGCCCTAAGGTTTGGAATGGACCCCCGTGTCCCCATAGGGACGAGAGGACTCACAGGACTGGCAGATCGACTGGTGGAAGTGAGAAGCAGGGGGCATTTGTGGGGAATTTTTAATGTAGGCAGCAGCGTATGAAGTTGTATACACTCTTAAGGTAAGGAATTGGAGCGCCTGCTGAATCCAATTTCTGTGTAAAGTTTAGAACTCAGTATTGTGTAGGATCAATGCTATATTTCTCAATAGTGAAGATAGTATAAACTTGCTTCCTTAGAGTACCTTAGAGTGGACATTATAAATTCCAAATGATTCTCCTTTGGAAATTCAGCCATTGTCTTTGCCTTAGAAGCAGCTGAGTGTGGAAAAGGACGCTGCTGTTGAGAATTCTATGGACGTCATGGCTCAGTGATTAGGGGCCTATAACATTTTGTTTCCTCCTAACAGAGTGAATATATATGCATTTCTTGGTCAACAAGCTGGTCCCTCAGTAAGAAGCCCTGCAGTCTTTACTATCTTAATGTATCTTGAAGGCTTTGTTCTAGACCACTCATCTTTGGAGAGGTAGTATTCTGAATCCGTACTTTCCGGAAGCCTTGAGTTCTGTTCCGACCAGATCCATGGATGAGCAGAGGATGGAAGAAAACCGTATCGCCCTTTTCCATCACTAGGTGGATCCGGGGGCTGTTGGGGTCATAGTCTTGGATGCCATGGTACATTTTGTTAACTCCTCCCTAGAACACATAAGAAAAGTCACATTCATATTCAAGGTGCCACCATGAACAAGACTTCGTCAGTCATGCAGCAGGGGAACTGAGAGTCCTTGAACTTCCTCAAAGACAGCAGCTTATCTAAGTTAGAATATATATATATATATATATATATATATATATATATATATGAACTACAACTGACTCTAGCGGCTAACACAGGTGTGGTGCTTAATTTTAATGTTAACTTGATATGTTTCAGGATCTCCTGAATAGGAAGCCTCCCACACCTGAAGAATTAGGGGCATCACTAGCTAAAAATGGGGCTGCCAAAGGACTGTCTACATTTTGGTGTTTTACTGTCTCTGTTGCTGCTGCTGCTTCCAGCAGCTCTTCCAGAGGAATGGGTTGGATTCTAAGCACCCACATGGTGGTTAACACTATCTGTAAACCCAGTTCCATGGGATCTGACCTCCGCAGGCATCAGGCACACATGTGGTGCACAGATGTATATGTAGGCAAAACACTCAGACACATAAAATAAAAATAATTTTAAAAAGAAAGGAAGGAAGGAAGGAAGGAAGGAAGGAAGAAAGAAAGAAAGAAAGAAAGAAAGAAAGAAAGAAAGAAAGAAATTAAGAAAAGAAAAGGTCGAGTGTGCAAATGTTTGTTTCAATCCCCATGCTGGGGAGGAAGAGGGAGGGAATCCTCGGGCTCACTGGCCAGATGGTCTAGCCTACTTGGTGAGAGACTCTGCTTGAAAAAGATAGATGGCACCTGAGGAATGTACATGTACATACACACATCACACACACACACACACACACATACACACAGATTAAGCAGTTATGCAGACCTACCTCCCACTTGGGGTAACCATGTGTCTTCAGAGTACCTTTGTGGGTGCCCGGGAGCACAACCAGACAGCCATTGTTTCTGTCAATGTGCTCCATGGCTGTCCAAGCACAAACAATTCGGTTGCTAGGTCGGAAGGGGAAATAGTGCAGATCCTGATGCAAGGGATGCCGGGACGTCTCCTTGCCTGCAAGAGAACCTGCTGTCAAGACAAAAGTCTTGGGATTTTTGTCATTTGCCTGAAAACCTGGAATACTGACCTAGCTACCAAAACCAAAGAAATGAAACAGTGTGTCCAGAATCAGGCTGAAGAGATAAGCAACAAAGTATCAACAAGCCTTCCACTTCCTGAGCTTTCTTCCAGGTTCCACAGGACGGGTAATTAGTGGTCCTTGCCTGCAATCACAGTTTCTGTTACACTCTCTTCCTGGATTGTTTGGGATTTGTCACAGGGCAGCATTCAATAAGGAGCATACTACAGCTGGAATAATGAAATTAAGGAGAATGCTATAGAGCCACACCCTAGTTCTCCCTTTGAAGTGGCTGAAGGCTCTGTCAGAAGTTGTCCTCAGGGAGATGATGACAGACATGTATCCAGCTGTTGCCACACTCCCTGGCTTTGCCCTTGGATCATCTGCTCCTGGGCTCTTGAATAAAGAAACATGGTGATCTTATGCTTTTTTTTTTTTTGGTTGGTTGGTTGGGGTTTTTGTTTTTGTTTGTTTTTGGTTTGGTTTGGTTTTTTGTCCTGCTATCAGAAGGAACCATGAAAAAGCAAATGGCTCTCATGGCTGATTTCTGCTGCCAGCAAGATTTCTCCGTATGGGTCAAGAGCCAACTGCAGTAGAACCGATAGGATGAGTTACTCAAATGTACATGCCTGGATTCTATTTCTGCTATAGTGAGTTCTTTGAATATACATGTAGGCAAGTCCAAGGTGTTGTAAGAATTCAAGTGTAATTTAAAATAATAGCTTTAATTTTGTTCATCAACATAATGCTTTCAGGACAGGGATGCAGACATGCAGCCACAGCTAAGAGCATCTTAGAGCCATCGGCTGCTTTGTGGGTAAGCTATTTGTCTTGCAAGCATGAAGACCTGAGTTCAATCCTCAGGACCTATACTGGCTAATCTATGTCAACTTGACACAAGCTAGAGTCATCTGAAAGGAGGGAACCTCAACTGAGAAAATGTCTCCAGAAGACTTGGCTGTAGGGCATTTTCTTAACTAGTGATTGACCTGGGATGGTCTTGCCCATTGTGACCATCACTGTGTGGTGGTCCCGGATCTTACAAGTAAGCAGGCTAAGAAAGCCAGTAAGCAGGACCATGGCCTCTGTCTGAACTCCTGCCTCCAGGTTTCTGCCTCACTTGAGTTCCTGTCCTGACTTCCTCTGATGATGAACAGCGAGAAGGAAGTGTAAGTCAAATAGACCCTTTCCTCCCCAACTTTCTTTGGTCGTGATGTTTCACAACAGCAACAGTAACCCTGACTAAGACAGAGCCCATGTAGAAATGCCAGGTCTGATAGTGTGTATTTACAATCTTATCACAGGCCAGACAGAACATAAGGATCCCAGGGCTCCCTGGCCATCCAGCCTACCATGATTGGTGAGCAGCAGGCTCAGGAGAGATCTTGCCTCCAGGGAGACAGACAGAATTCCCACAGACACCAATGTTGTCAACATACACACCCTCTCATGAGCCTATAAGCACAAGCACATGTGGCATCACTTATATACACGTGAGCACACATACATATAGTTAAAAAAAATAGATTGAGGGCTGGTGAGATGGCTCAGTGGGTAAGAGCACCCGATTGCTCTTCCGAAGGTCGGGAGTTCAAATCCCAGCAACCACATGGTGGCTCATAACCATCCGTAACAAGCTCTGACGCCCTCTTCTGGAGTGTCTGAAGACAGCTACAGTGTANTTNNANATAANAAANAAANAAANCTTAAAAAAAAAAAAAAAAAAAAAATGAATACAAAAGTTCGGGCTGGAGAGATGGCTCAGAGGTCAAGAGCACTGACTGCTTTTCCAGAGGTCCCGAGTCCAATTCCCAGCAACCACATGGTGGCTCACAAGCATCTGTAATGGGATCTGATGCCCTCTTCTGGTGTGTCTGAAGATAGCTACAGTGTACTCATATAAATAAAATAAATATATCTTAAAAAAAATAGATTGAAAAGCTTAGACATGCTGTGCAGTGCCGGTGCATGCCTTTAAATGAAATCCCGTCTCAACCAACCAACCAACCAACCCCACAGTGACTAGGAGATTATGATACACAGTCTACTGTTTGCTGAGCTCTCAGCCTGTCATGTGACTATTTACAATACCCCTACAGTCACTATGTGAAACCAGTTACTCTTCAGTGTTGCTATAATATAAATTGTTTTAAGAGTTAGATAAAAGTATGTACATTCCCTAATCTAAAGTTTGACAGCTGTACATACGACATGGTTTAAACATCAACTTGACATATTTAGTCTAACAATACTTTTCTTTTGTGTTTCCCTAACAAACAAGAGTTCTTTACCAGAATCTGGAGGCTTGTTGATCAGCATCGAATGCACAGACATAATATTGGGTCCCGTGAAACACTCCACATATTTCAGAATCTAAGAAAAAAAGCAGTTAAAAAAAAAAACACAACTTCACAGGAAATCAGAAATATAAGTAAATGACATTGCGTACGATGATCCACACAAGAACCAAGGATGTGGAGTTTCAAGAGTTTATCAGCATTGTGTGACAGTCATATTTTGGGTTCAGTGAAACACTCCACATATTTTAGAACCTAAAGTGGGGGGTGGGGCAGGGCAACAGCTTAAGTAGGGTATACTAGGTCCTGAATTGGATAAACATCATCAAAACAAGCAAACAAATGAACTAATTTTATTCCGCTACTGACAGAGCCATTACAATAAATAAATAGACAAGTAACAGCTTTATAACTGTTGGTACCCTGTTACTGAGTCTTAGATGAGGTCTCTTGTTTTTCACAACAAACAGAATTATCCCAGTCCATAGAAAAGCCTCATGATGTTATGGAGAGTTGGAGTGAGAAAATTCTTCATTTGGAATGAAGGTGACTGTAGAGTCTCTGAGTCCCATCCTTGGTCTCTACCCATCAGAAGCCATTAGTTCCACACACACCCTGAACCCCAAATGTGACAACTAGCAATGTCTCCAGATGCCAATAGCCAGTGTGGGGCAGAGTCATTTTCGCTTAAGAGCATAGCTCCAGCACCCTATATAGAGAGGAGTTGGAAGGAGGCAGACCTGCTATGAAGCTGATGGGAAAGGGGCACGGGGCTGGATAGTGTGAACTGAGCAGATGCTGGAGCCAGACTTGCAAACTGGCCATTAAGCAGGAAGGCAGGGTGGGCTCTCACCTCGGGGAGAGTGCAGTATCTGAAGAGCTCCTTATCTTCTTGGAAATCCTGGATCTTTGAAACCATCTTCTCACTTGGTATATAATCCTGTTTTGCAAGGGCCACGTCTCTCATTATCATGATCCCTGGTGGTTTCACCTCATTTCTGCAGATTCTTTCAAACTCTGCTCTAGAAATGAGATTTCCAAAGAGCGTTATCATGCGGGCTTTCAAATACCTGGCTGGCTCTGCTGAAAACTTTGCAGGTTCTGGGAGAGCTTCTCTGCTCTAGTAGAGTAAATGCTTGTGGGGAGGAGGAGGAGGGAAGCATGGCCAGAAGTCCTCAAAGCACCTCATCCAAGGCAGACCAGTGGGGAAACTCTGTGTGTGTGTGTGTGTGTGTGTGTGGAGGAGGAGGGAAGCATGGCCAGAAGTCCTCAAAGCACCTCATCCAAGGCAGACCAGTGGGGAAACTCTGTGTGTGTGTGTGTGTGTGTGTGTGTGT
>NC_034605.1:1880720-1884908 GCF_900095145.1 Mus pahari | reverse complement strand
CGCGCGTGTGTGTGTGTGTGTGTGTGTGTGTGTGTGTGTGCGTGAGCATGTGTGTGTGTGTGTGTGTGTGTGTGTGTGCAGTCTAGACTAGCTGGCCACTGAGTGCTCCTCTCCCCCCAGTGCTGGGCTATAGATATATACTGCCATTCATGGCTTTTACATGGATGCCAGAGATTCGAACTCAGGTCCTTATGCTTACACAGTGAGCCCCCTCACTGGCCTGAGAAGTGACACTGTAATAATAGAGGCTGAGCATCCTTTACCCAAAGTGCTTGGGAACAGAACTGATTTGGATTTCAGATTTATTTTTTTTAAGACAGGGTCTCATCTTAAAGCCCTGGCGATCCTGGAACTTGCTCTGTAGACCAGACTGGCCTCAAACTCACAGAGTTTGCCTCTGCTTGCCTCTGCTCCTTGAGTGCTGGACTCAAAGGTATGTGCCACCACACCTGTCTTGGATTACAGATTTTAAAAATGAAATACTTGTAATATATGCATAATGAGATAACCTCATGATGGGACCCAGGGCAACACAGAATTCACTTGTGTTTCCATTACACCCCATACACAGGCCTAAAAGCACCTTATGCATCCGTTTTGCCTGTTTTGACTTCAACCCTTCACGAGAGGTGGCATGTGGGGTTTTCCAGCTATTGCTCCATGTTGTCACTCAGGGAAGCTTTAGATGTGGCAGTGAGATTTATTTGATGTTAAAGATTGAACATCCCTAATGCAAAAAAATTGGAAAAGCAAACATTTCTGTCGCAACTCTGGAATGCCAGAGCTTGGCCTGAGGGACTGACATTGACTTTCCCTTCTTTTGTTCCCACAACAAGAAGACTTCAGTAGACTCAAAATGCCCCATTTTAAAAACAGGGAAACTGAGGCATATGCAGATAGCCCAAGCACATTAGGGGTAGGACTAAGATCCAAGCCAGAGAGTCTGGCACTTGAGTTTCCATTTCTAAACACTCCCAAACAAATCACATCCTTAAAAAAAAAAAAAAAAATCTCGATAGTCTCTCCCTGCAGCTATTTCTCCAGCACCAAGCTGTCATGTCTGCCACCATGACCCCCACCATGATGACAACGGACCACGCCTCTGAATCTTCCTTGTTCCCTCCCTGAAGAACCTGTTGACTGACTGACCTGTCTTTGTCAAGCAAGCCTGTGAAAGGATACTCGATGAAGGACTCTTGTCTAAAGACAGTCCACCTTACATTTGCATAATTGAACTCCAGTTGTTGGGACTCCATAGAGAAAAATGCAACAACAACAACAACAACAAAAAAAAAAAAACCACCTGGTGGTGTGCTGCGGTTTCTGGCCGCTTCTGCAGACTCAGTCTGATTGGCAGAGTGATGTCAGCTGAAGACACGTACTGAGGCGGGACCCTTGGAGGACACGTTATGTTTGAAAGGGAAATAAAAGGACTCAATGGACAGTGATGGGGGCTGAGCTTGGCCTGCTATAGAGCTAGTTGCACAACACTTGTGGGGAGAGAGGCACACTGAAAACTTCTGGGCACTCCTCCTGGTCCCTCCTGATGACTTGTGCTGAGGCAGAGGCCCGGATGTCCCTGCTAGGTTGTGCCCCGGTTGTGCCTGATTCCTGTTTGCTATCCTGACTCTACTGAACAGGACTGCTGATGTACCTGTGAAGTGTTTGCAAGTGGATCGAGCTGCCATTGCTAACCTGTGAACTGAACTGCCGATTTCCAGACAACATAACAACTTTGGGAGTTGCTCCAAAGAACCTTTCTAAACAGGTCCATTCCTCCGTCCCCTCCCACACGTCCTTTCTGCCTTATGTGTTATTGTTATGAAGTCTTGTATAGATAAACTGTCAATCTTTTATTTCCTGTCCTTGCACCTACAATAAATTGTCCATTTCCAGTTTAAAAAAAAAAATAATCTCTGAACTCATCTGGGGAGGCAGCTTAGTGAGTCAAACACTTGCCGGTTCACTCGAGGCAGGAATACAGAAAGGGAGATGTGAGAGTGTGGAGCTATATTCCATTCGTTACTTCTGTGAGATATATACACAGAGGCAGGAGGGCTACAGGAAGCCCTCAGGCCAGTGAATAACAACTGCAAACAAAAAAGAGACCTTGTCCCAAACAAGGAGGACAGAGGAGACAGACAGACAGTGCAGTTGTCCTAGGACCTCCACATGCATGGGTTGGAACCCACACATATCAGTTCCCAGACACCCCCCACACACACACACATTACATTCATGTAATGCAGAAGCTAGTCTAAACCTGTGTTACCATTACATTCATGTAATGCAGCTTTTTGCACTTGATCTCAGCCAAAAGGCTGAGACATGATATATCATGCAGCTTTTTGTAAAATCATAAACAGAAGTATTATACCGAAAACGGTCGATGTCATCATCAGAGACCAGATTTTTAATGACGAGAAACCCATTTTCTTCATAAAATTTTCTCTGCTCCAGGCTGAGGACATTATTATCCAAAGTATACCTAAAGAAAAAAGAACCTCCGTAAGTCCCCATATTAAATTACAAGCTAGCAGTACACCAAGAATCTGTCTCACTATATAAACCTGACTGGCCTGGAACGTGCTAGTAGACAAGGCTAGCCTTGAACTCAGAGATCTGCCTGCCTCTGCCTCTTGAGTAAAGGGACCAGAGATATGTGCTCCCACAGCCAGCCTGCATTTGTACTTTTGAACTCAACATTTCTATTTGCATGGCTTTAACGAAGTAGTGAGGACAAAGTTTAGAGTGTTAAGTCCAAAACATAGGGTACGGTCACCAAAAACGTGTATTACTGAAAAAATATTAACCAAGAAATTATATCTGTGCAATAGATGTTAAAAATGAAGGGCAGAACACTGTGGGCACGCTTATTATAATAGGATAAAAAAATCATATAAAACAAAACACAGAGGGAGAGGAAGGAGAGAGGGTGTGGCGATGTCAGTAGCTGAGCAGTTGCAAGGAAATTTTGTTTTAAAACAATGGTTGCCTTTCAGTAATGATTTAAAATTCTGAATTTTAAATTTTCTACAGTGAATAAGTGTGGAGAGCCAGAGTACTGCCATGAGAGCTGTGTGTGTAGCCAAGGCCAGAGAACAGTGTGTAGCCAAGGCCAGAGAGCAGCGTGTGTAGCCAAGGCCAGAGAGCAGCGTGTGTAGCCAAGGCCAGAGAGTGCGTGTGTAACCAAAAGGAGCCCCCATCTTCCTTTAGTTTGTAAAGGGATTCCCTCAAGAAGCTTGGCTTGCTGAAGAGCCTATAAGCTGGAGCTGCAGAGATAGACTTTGAGCCTTGACCAGAACATTGTCTCGGCTCCATTCTTCTCTGGCCTGAGGCCTTTTCATTTCCAGCCCTCCTTTCAGGTGACCCTGCTCGACCTCAAGTCGCTGGAGGGCTACAAATAAGCATCATTGTCTTTCAAATGGAAGATCAATTCAATGAAGTATATGTGATATGTATAATATAAATATTTCTTAAGTTAAGGTCTCACTTCATAGCACAGGCTGGTCTTGAACTTGGAATCCTCCTGCCTTAGCAAAGTCTGGGATACCAGGAATGTACCATACCCGGACCATACATTTTAAATTGTCTAGTCAGTACACTCTCAGAAGCAACTGAAGTAACAAAATACACAACGTCAGATCAACCCACCCACTCCTTAAGGTTGCCGGTGTGGCCTTATCTATGATATTCATAAAGGTCGGGTGCTCCCATTAAAAACAAGGCAATGCACATGTCAGGGGCTGGCCTACCGTTGTCTCAGCTGCTCACGAGGCTGGAGGGTCCTAAGCTCAAGACCTTGTGAGGCCTTGCTTCTTACACACAATCTCTCTCCATGTGTGTCTCTGTGTGTGTGTGTCTGTCTGTTTCTCTGTCTCTGTGTCTTTCTCTCTGTGTCTTTTCATCTCTCTGACTCTCTGTCTCTGTGTATCTCTCTCTCTCTCTCTCTCTCTCTCTCTCTCTCTCTCTCTCTCAAAATGCTAGCCAATAGGTCAATAAAACCAAAATAGAAGTAAATTAAATGTGACATATGATGCTTGGGTTTTCAAGGGTTAAATTATGTATTTTCTTTCTCTCTTTTTTTTTTAACTTCTTTTTTGGATCTTAGCTATGCTAAAAAAAACTTAGGTTCTCCATAGTTCCCCAAAGCAGTACAGGTTGGAACATTTTCTTTTTTTTTTTTTT
>NC_034605.1:1850857-1879895 GCF_900095145.1 Mus pahari | reverse complement strand
GAAACCCTGTCTCAAAAAACAAAACAAAACAAAACAAAACAAAAAACAAGAAAGGAAGGAAGGAAAGAAAGAAGAAAGAAAGAAAGAAAGAAAGAAAGACAGACAGACAGACAGACAGACAGACAGAAAGAAAGAAAGAAAGAAAGAAAGAAAGAAAGAAAGAAAGAAAGAAAGAAAGAAAGAAATCCACCAGATTGCCTTATAGGCCTACAGCCCAATTTTATAGAGGCATTTCTCGATCAAGACTCTTAGATGATTAAATCTTGTGTCAGGCTGTCATAAGATCAGTCAGAACACATACGTAGTGAAGTTACAAGTTAAACTGAGATCTACTTACTGGAACTGTTCAGGTTGGAAACTGGCAGAGGAAGCCACCCCTGATACAGGGTGGGCTGCCTAGCTGAGAATTAAGGAAAAGAATGGAGAAGGCAGGAGACAACCCTTTTGCCAAACACCAGCGCATAACCCCCAGTTTCTACCAGCAGCTCCAGTCAGCCCCAGTCCCAGGATTTTCTTTGCGCTCAGCTACTGAGCAAATAAGACCCCAAAGGTCACACTTCAGAAGGGCGAGCTTGACTTGCTTTAGAAGGAAGAGTACAGCTTGGGCCTAGTGTGACTGCAGGCTAAACCGTGAGGAGCGGGGAAGTCATTAGGGCACAAAGAGTCTGAGCCACACAGTCAAGTAAACATTTAAATAGCCCAAAGATCAGGAATCCATTTGTAAGATCCTTTTTCACTCAGTAACTACACATTAGGAACAGCCCTGTTCTGTTTGTCTTAGATTGCTGCTTTGGGAGCGTCAGTCCCACGCAGGTGTGGGCAGCGGATGAGGCACGTGGGGTTTTGAGTTTCATCAGCTTGGTCTACAGAGTGGGTTTTCAGGCTAGTCAAGGCCAAACAGTGAGAGCCTGTCTCAAACCAACCAAGCGACCCACAGTGTCACTTCACATGAACTTGCCCTCTACTTGTGTTAGTTCATTTATTGAAACAGGATCTCACTGTGCACCTAAGGTGGGGCCTGGAGGTTTTATAGCCCATCTCAGCCTCTTCTGCCTTCATCGCCCAAGTGCTGGGGTCACAGGTGTTCATTGTCATGCTCGGATTGCTTTTAATTAATTAATCAATTAATTAAGGCCTTATGATTTTTAGAGACAGAGAACATGTGACATGTGCTAGCCTTGAGTTTAATCATGTAGCCACGTATGATCTTGAACTGATCTTCCTGCCTCCACTTACTTCCTGACAGGTGAAATTATAGACTGGCGCCACCCATATGTGGTTTATTGTTTTTCTTGCTTTCTTTCTGTTGTTGGGTTTTGTTGTTGCTGTTGTTTTGTCAGAATCCCACTATGTAGCCTTGGCTGACTGGGAACTTGGTATGGAGACCAGGCTGATATTGAACTCAGAGACTGTCTGCCAACTATCTATTATTTATTTATTTACTTATTTAATGTATATTGGTGTTTTGCCTGCATGTATGTCTGTGTGAGAGTGTCAGGTCATTTGGAGCTGGATGACAGACAGTTGTGAGCTGCCATGTGGTTGCTGGGAATTGAACCCAGGACACCTCTAGAAGAGCAGTCAGTGCTCTTAACTGCTGAGCCACCTCTCCAGCCTCCCACTTCCCACTCTTGTTCAACTTTCCCAACATAGCGTTGCCGCAAGGACAAATAGACCTCAGAGCTCCAAGCTGGTCGCCTCGCCTCAGCCCTTCTCCACCGGTTCTTGGACTTTGTTGATGTGGGAGAAATGGTAAACAATATTGAAATGTTTGACAGAGATGAGACTGTAGGTGGGGTAAAATGAAAAGAGACACAGGAAGCTGTGACCCAGTATGATCCCAATTATGTAAATACAAAACATTCCTTATCCCCTTAATCCACACTGCTTAGAAGCAAACTAAGGCTGAGGAGGAACTGCCTCAATTTCTAGAACTCTACTTACATAATATATTCCCTATGGTTCTTGGCCAGCACGATCTAATATCCAATACTAGCTGCTAGCTACATCTGGCCATTTAAATTGAAAATTGATTCAAGCCGGGTGGTGGTGGTGCATGCCTTTAATCCCAGCACTTGGGAGGCAGAGGCAGAGGCAGGCGGATTTCTGAGTTCGAGGCCAACCTGGTCTACAGAGTGAGTTCCAGGACAACCAGGGCTACACAGAGAGACCCTGTCTCCAAAAACAAAACAAAACAAAACAAAAAAATTGACAAGATAAAAGTGCGTACTTTTAATCCCAGCACTTAAAGAGGCAGAGGTGGTAGATCTCTGTGAGTTCTAAGCCAATCCAGTCTATATAGCAAATTCCAGCCAGCCAGAAATACATGGTAAGATTCTGTTTCAAAAATCAAACAACCAGCTGGGCGGTGATGGCGCATGCCTTTAGTCCCAGCACTTGGGAGGCAGAGGCAGGCAGATTTCTGAGTTCGAGGCCAGCCTGGTCTACAAAGTGAGTTTCAGGAGAGCCAGAGCTACACAGAGAAACCCTGTCTTGGAAAAAAAAAAAAAAAATCAAGCAACCAATAAGCCCCAAAGAATAGTGAAGAGACTGTATCAATATCAGTCCAAATATATCTAGTACCAGTATATCCAAGGTTCTCAAAATATAGCAAACATCCAATTGCCAAGAAAAAATAGACTGTGATATTCCAGCCCTACATGATCTGCTTTAGTCCAACGCACTAATCAGGGTCTTTCCCCATTAGTTTCTCAACATAAAATGAAGTTACATTATTATTAGCCTGTAGAGTTTAAGTTTGAGGTAAGCCTGGCACACCGCTGCTTATAAACCAAAAGCCCCACAGGCCGAATAATAGGGAAGGCCAAATAAACAACTATTATGATCAGCCTCAGAGATGGCAGGTACTGAAAACCCCAAATCATTCATTTTTAGCAATTTCTAGGGTGAGGAGCCTGGATTGAGCAGCCAGCGGTTTGATGCTTCCTCCTATCCCCCAAGAGTCTGAGTGTATGCATGTGTGTGTGATCTGCACCTCCCAGGGGGATCACAAGCATTTATCACCATGCACTCGCTTCTGAAGTCCCTTTCCGGGAACCAGTTCAGTCCTCTGAAGACCAGGGACACCTGGACCCTGGAGGGGGAGCTTACACAGCTAGTGGGAAGGTGACAGGCAGGAGGGCAGGTGGAGAAGGGCAGTCACCTGCTGGACAGAGTCCTGATCCCGGGCCTTCTCTTTTTGGCGACTGGCGCTCCCTCCTGACCTCTGAGGATCCCTGCCTCTGCTGGCCTTAGTCACAGACAAGCAGCGGTGGGCCTCAGTTTACAGGGCAACTGTCTTTGGTGTTTCTGGATGAAGAAGTCAACTTAAAAACCGGCAATCCTAGCCGGGCGGTGGTGGCGCACGCCTTTAATCCCAGCACTCGGGAGGCAGGGGCAGGTAGATTTCTGAGTTCAAGGCCAGCCTGGTCTACAAAGTGAGTTCCAGGCCAGCCAGGGCTATATAGAGAAACCCTGTCTCAAAAAACAAAACAAAAAAAAAATGGCAATCCTCTTTTTGATGACGTCGTCACCTTTTGTTTTACACCTCCCGCTTTACACCAGCAAGAAACCACGGTGGTAAGCAGGCTCAAAGTGCTGCGGGGCTACACACCAACCACCTAAGCCTAGAGAGTCCCACCCGTTGCCCTTCCAGAAGACAAGGGCTCTCTGGGGATGCAGCCTCCACCCGGGAACCCCAGGGATGGAGACACGGAAGAGACGGCGGCGCAGAGGCTCTCTTATACCCTTGAAGCCACCACCAGGACGGAGATGCTCCTTCCAGCCTGTGAGCCCATCCACAGCCCAAAGGATACAATCGCTGGGGCCGAGGGTCGGCCGAGGTGTCCCAGAAGGACCTGCAGCCGGGCGCCGGCGCGCGTAAGGTCCATGGTGGGGGCCAGCAGACGAAACTGCTGCGCCCGGGCCACACTTAACTCAACGCAAGGCCCCGCCTCCTAGCAGAGGGTGGAGTACTGTCCAAGGGCAGGACACAGCGCCACCTCCCCCAGGCTGGGGGTTGGGGAGCTGGGGATGAGGGAGACAGCCGAGGCTGTCTGGGAGTTCCTGCTCCTGTCTGCTGAGTTTTTGTTCTAATCTGCAAGGACCGAAACTTTGCGACCGGGGCGATGCAAGTCGAGCAATCCGAGGCAGTTAGGGATCTGAGCCACCCTTTTAACTTGGTAGTTTTAATCTATGTGACTATTTCTCCCACTGCGAACCAATAAAAATTAAAATCATCTGTGCTATTCAGAAGAGACATTAAATTTAGCGTGAATTCATCCTAAAATATTAGAAAGTTTGGCTGTTAATGTTTAAGAAGTGCGATCCACACAGTCTAGTATAATTTACATTACATTTTTGTGTGTGGTGGTGGTGGTGGTGGTGTGGTGTGTGTGTATGTGTGTGTATGTGTGTGTATGTGTGTGTATGTGTGTATGTATGTTTGCGTCCTTGTTTGTGGAGATCAGAGAAACAATCTTCGGGGAAGTTGATTCCCTTTCCACCACCTGAGTTTTGGGGATCGAACTCTGATGGTCAGGTTTGTTCAGCAAGCTCCCTTAACCACTGTGTATCTCACCAGCCAGTGTAACATGTAAACTTTCTTACGTAGCTAAAAACTGTTTTCCTAAAGTCTTTGAAATTCAACCACTACACATAATCTCAATCTCTTTGCCTCTGGGTCTCTTAAGAGAGTTACTTCTAGATTGCTCCTTCATAACCATGTTATTGTTTCTTAAATGCTTTCATCAGATGATTTGGGGACAGTGCCACAGTCCAGGAGAGCAAGTAAACAGATGGCTACTTCCTGTTTTCCGGTTGCAGAGATTTGCCCTTTGTGCCTTGACCTTGACTCCGCTTAGCAGAAGCTCCCAGGGCCAGCAGATTCATTTGCTTATCTCCTAACCTTTGTCCAGCCTGAGCAACCTGATGGAAGCCTGACCGGAGAGACCCGCTAATGTAGCCCACAGTTTAAAAGCAGGACTGACTGCTTTTTTTTTTTTTTTTTCTCACTTGGGAAATAGGTGTCTTCTTACTGCCCTCACCTGGTGCAAAGTGGGAACTGCAAGGAGAAGGAAGAAAACAAAACTGAAATTAGTCTGAATTTGGGTCACCTCTAGCAGAAGTGAAAGATTAAGACCGTTATTCTGAGGGTGACTGGTTTCCCTAACCAACAGAGAGAATTATGGGTTTGGGGCCTGTCTTAGGGTCTCTATTGCCGCCATGACACTATGACCAGAAAAGGAAGTCGGAGAGGAAAGGGCTTATTCGGCTTACATTGATCCGTTCCTCATTAAAGGAAGTCAGGGCAGGATCCTGGAGGCAGGAGCTGAAGCAGAAGACATGACAGGTGCAGCTTAGTGGGCTCGCTCCCCATAGCTTGTTCAGCCTCTGCTTTCTTCTAGAACCTAGGACCACCAACCCACGCCACCAGCCCAGGGATAGCACCACCCACCATGCGCTGGGCCTTCCCCCATCAATCACTAGTTAAGAAAATGCCTAACGTCTGAACCTTCTGGAGGCGTTTTCTCCTTGAGATTCCCTCCTGTCAGCTAACTTTAGTCTGCCTTAAGCTGACGTAAGACCAGCACAGGATGAAAGATTGTGGCGCGAGGGACAGAATTTCCTCCTGGTGTAACGGTTCCTAACCTGTATTTTTGTTTGTTTGTCTGTCTTGTAGTAACTGAGCTTAGAACCCAGAACCCCCATGAGAGGCAGGCACACTAACAGTAAGCTACTTCATCCAAACCAGTCTGTCTGTTTTGTGAGACAATGGCCAAGATTCTGGCTATGTTACCCCGTCTGGCCCAGGAGTTCTGGACTGAAGTGATCCTCCGGCCTTATCCTCCAGAGGAGATGGGACAATCGGCCTTCACCCCAGTGCCAAGCTTATGCTTGCTTTCAAAACATTTCTTTTAGATTTATTTATTATGTGTATGAGTATTTTGCCTGCCTGTGTGTGTGTGTGTGTGTGTGTGTGTGTGTGTGTACCACAGCCTAATGCTGATAGAGGCCAGAAGAACATGTTACACCCCTGGATCTGGAGTTATAGATGGTTGTGAGGAACTACGCTGGTGCTGGGTACTGCGGTCTGGTCCTCCACACCGGCAACACAGCATCTTAGCCACTGAGCCCTCCCCTTAACCCTGCTTTGCTATTTTGAAAACAAGTCTTACACCTGATTTTTAACCAAATGGTCAAGATATGATAAAGACAACTTTTAAATTTCAGTTTTTAAAATAGCCTCAGAACGCCGGGCAGTGGCAGCACATGCCTTTAATCCCAGCACTTGGGAGGCAGAGGCAGACAGATTTCTGAGTTCGAGGACAGTCTGGTCTACAGAGTAAGTTCCAGGACAGCCAGGGCTACACAGAGAAACCCTGTCTTGGAAAAACAAAACAAAACTCTCAGAACAGCCCCCCAGCTGTCAAAGTTAAAGAGGATGACTATTTTCAATAAGTATACTTAAGCAGCTAAACACAGTAGAAACTAAAAAAATACATCCCAGATTAAATTCAAGAGTTGTGTACCCCTAAGAGAATTCAGTTTAAAAATCTCTGGGGACACAGTTCAGAGGGTGAAGTGCATGCAGAAACGTGCAGTCCTGGGGCATGAGTGTAAGCTCAGTACAAGGCAAGGGGGAGCAGGGATGGGGGTGGGGGGTGGGCTGGGATAGAAGCAGAAGGCTCAGCAGTTCAATGTCATCCTTACCTACAAATGAACTTGAGGGTAGCCTGGGCTGCCTAAGACCCTGTCTGAAAAAGGGGGAGGGGGTGAGAAAGAGACTCTCATTATACAAATGAGAAATTGTCTGTAATCGACTTCCAATTGAAAAGATCTGAGGATAAATATGAATATGGGCAGGTAATCTGCTGGCAAGCTTTATTTTGCTGTTCCTTTTTTTTTTTTTTTTTTTTTTTGAGACAGGGTTTCTCTGTGTAGCCCTGGCTGTCCTGGAACTTACTCTGTAGACCAGGCTGGCCTCGAACTCAGAAATCTGCCTGCCTCTGCCTCCCTAGCACTAGCTGCTCTACCAGAGGTCCTGAGTTCAATTCCCAGCAACCACATAGTGGCTTGTAACCATCTGTAGTGGGATCTGATGCCCTCTCCTGGTGTGTCTGAAGACAGCTACAGTGTATTCATATACATAAGTAAACCTTTAAAAAAAAAAAAAAAAGGATGTAGTATACTGGTAAACTTTTACCCATTCTCACTAACCACATCAGCAATTCACTTATGCAAGTATCTCTTTCAATGATGTGTGTGCATGCATGCAGTTACTAGTGTATTATATATATGTATATATAGTATTTATTTATATATGCATATATATGTATCTATACATAAAACAAAAGGAGAGATGTAAAACAGACATTTCTAGTACCTGGTCTGTTTTTAATTTCTGTATAAAAATGTTTTTATGCTTACATTTTCAGAGTTATCAGGCCTCTCGCATGGTGTAAAACACTGGAAGCAGACACACGAGGCCGAACTGACTTGCAGAAGATGGGTGAAGGTCAGTGAGGTTTACAGTTGTTACAGCTGCCTGGTAAGCTGAACTAGCCTCACATTTGAGAAGCATGCATTTCTGATTTTTTCAAATTGCTGACTGCACTTCAAACAAAAATTAGCACTCAGTAAACAGAGACATGAAAGTTTAAAGTACTATAGTTTTATTTCTCAAAGTGGACCCAAACCCAGGAATATATCCTAGACATTAAATTTTATACAATTTTGCTTTAAAACTGTGCAAAATATGCTTGGGTGATAAACATTACATTCTATATATTTCCATGTACATGTTTTTATTCCTGAAATACAATAATGGAGGCTGCATCAGCCATGTCCCACAATCACACCGTAATTACAGTAAACTAGTGACGTTTAATCTTGTTTTCATCAAGTTTGGTTTCTGCTGGTACTGTGGACTAAACCCACAGCCTTGTGAATGCTAGGCAAATACCCTACCACTGAGCTATACTCTTGGACTTTTTAAGATCCTTTGTGCTGGAGGGGAGCAAAGCAGGACTTACGAGGTTGCCCAGGCAGACTTTGAGCATGTGGTCCTCTTGCTTCAGCCTCCTGAGTATGTGGGATTATAGCCCTGTGCCACTAGACCCAGCTCCACAGTCTGCAGGCTTTGTTACATGCTGTTCTCCTGGGCATTAACCTCTTAAAAGGCAGCATGACCTAGCAAGGACCATCAATGCCAACAGTGTTGACATGTGAGGTCTATCATAATAGGAAACTGTACAGAGAAGTGTTAAGACCTATGTACCCAATTCTCACTCACCAGACAAACCACAAGCACCAAGCACTCTCTTATACAGCAAGTTTGGCGTCCAGTAGTTCTTGACCATGTCTGGATGCCCAGAAATGCTACCTGTTACTTGACTCAGGGCTGGTCTAGTCCACCCACTCTCATTCAAAAGGACTCTGGATTTTCACTGTGGTCTCTGGTGTTTCATGACTACAATCCTTATGTGGATTCTTAATGAGAGCAGAGTATGTTGTGTGAGCACCTAGTCAGATGTGAAAACGAGCATTCAAGCAGGGTTTGTGTGCATGCGCATCATCAGGTCTCTCAAACACCTGCCTGCGCTAAGCATCTGTAAAAATAAACTAGTATAGCTATTATTTGTTTCTACAGAATAAAACGAAGATCTAGAACTCTGACAATGAAATATTAATGTATTTATTGCTAGGTGCATGAATACCACACAATGTACGTGCAAGTCACTGTTCTTTGCACATGGGTTCTGGAGACAGATGGAACTCGGGCTTGTAAGACAAGCCTCTGTGCCCACTGAGCCATCTTACACAGCTCAAAACAGAACAATTTTAAAGGCAATGCTGAACTCAGATGCAAGGGGCTCGTTCATGCATCAGAACAATCAAACACTTCCACTAATCCATTACAACTCATGCAGAATTTGGAAGACTTAGATATTTCAAAATACTGAGCCAAAAAAGAACAAGAATGTTGTTGCTTCAACCCAGCCTGTGGAAATAACGTGCTAAACTTTAATTATGAGAGGATCCTGACACTAGGAGTACTCACTCTCCAGGGTGGAATTTTAGACTGGTACCAGTTGGCTAAGAGTGATTGCTGGACACATTAAGAGTACCACGTAGACTTTGCCAAACTTATTAAACAATGACAGTCACTTGAGTCAAGGAACTTCACACACACACACACACACACAGAGTCACAGAAAATAAAAAGGAATGCCTAAGACTAGAGTGATCCCTGATAGACCCACTTTTTACCTCTCCCAACATTACTTTTGAGATTAGTGGTTCTCAAAGGTTATTATGCAAAGCCCTACAGGGTATATTTTGAAGATGGATTACCTGGTTCCATAGCCAGAACTGACTCTGTGTCTCAGGAAAGGTCAGAAAGGCCTCCTCCACAAACACACAGGTGATTCTAATGCATCGGTTTCCAAGTACCCTGAAAACACTAGTCAAGACAAGGCTTTTCCTAGATCATGCATTCATGGATCTCTTAAGTCCCTGGCATTTTCTCCTTATATGAATCTTTAATTTGCTCAGGACATTAACCATCTAATTTCCTCCCAACAGGCTTGCCTTCAAGAAAAGTAGTGGCTTTGGGGAGCAGAACATACAGAGTTAGCTCCAATTTCACCTACTATTTAAAAAACAAAACAAAATAGAAGTCCAACAGTATAGTTTCTGCAGAGGGTTCCAACATGTTTTATTTTTGCAGACCACTCACTGGTGCATACTTTCAAGGACCAACATCATATAGATTCCTATAGTGTCCAATTAGTGTTCTTCAGTGACAAGTTTCCTCTGCTGGGGCCAGACTCTGATGGCTTCAGTTCCAGTGAGAGGTACGTACAGGAGATCCTGGGGACACAAGCACGTGGCAGCCTCTTCCTTCCACAGTTCCATTGGTCCAGTGGCGGTTTTCTGGTGTTCCGTGTTGAGGAATGAGGTTGGGTGAGTTTGCAAAGCTCAGCTTTGGGGCCTGTCCTGTTAGTAGGAAGCCCTGTGAGACCTGAAGACTTGGTGCTTTTTCTCTTTTGAAGTCAGGCGTTTGAGGACTCGGTGCCCTTGTGCTTAAAGACGGGAATCCCCCAGCTGCTTAACAGGTAAGGAAGAAAAGGGAGCCTGTTTTTAAGAAACACAGATTAACACCTTTGTAGATTGCCTATTTGTTCTAGAACTACAAAATTTAATTCAAGAAAATATAGGTCCCGTGAAAGACTTAAAAGTTTATAAAACTAAAATCTAGTTTCCCCCAATAAATTGTATTTTAGGCAAAACCCTCCCAAATGCTTCTAAAATAATACTAAAAAGGGCATCTGATTATACAAGAGCAATTAAAAAAATTAAATATTTATTTGAATAACAACTTTTATGTTGGAGCTGCAATGTTGACAATGCAGGTTTTAAACACAAATCACAGAATTCGTGCACAAATAAGCATGGGCGCCAAGACAAGATGGTGCTAAGACTTGGGCTAAAGAGCTGCTGATTTTAAACAAGAGGCCTGGAATCACAATACAAAATATAAAATGTATTCAACACTACCATCCATACAACAGTCCTTAGTATTGATTATATTTAAAAATTATTTGTGAAGTAAATTAGATATTGAATTATAAATGAGTATTATACATGAACCCCCGCATCAGAAGGCAGTTCCTCGTCGCACTATAGAACCTAAGAACATTGCAAAAGGTATCCTTTTTCCTATTGGTAAAAACCATTAATGGTATTGCTGCAAGTCTCAGGAAAGCTTTGTTTGTTCTAAAAGAACATTTCTTTTTTGTATTCCAAGTGCATTCCATGCCAAGCAAAGCACCTGCCATACTGAACGGAGAGAGCTACTGGATAAAGAAGTCCCTCAAGTTATTAGACTCAACTTTACAAATTAAACACTCAAAGGAGCCATGCAACCCTGACTACGGGGAGACCGTCAAGTCACTCACCTATTCTGTCTTTCTAGACTTGAAAACAGACCAGACTGATATGATAGGCAGACATGAGAAGACACAGAAGGCTAGTGGCACTCCACTCAGCAATGCCCATGTGGCAGAAAAGCACCTTTAGAGAGCGCCTATGTGGCAAGAGACACGCAGCTAAAGATTCAAAATGAATCAACAGGATTGGATAACAGTATCATTCTCAACTCAGGAGCTGCCTGGAGGCTGGGTGCATCTTCAGTTAATGTAACAGGAAAAGAAGGCCATGGATTTCATTTTATTAATTGCATCCACTCATGAACCGACCTAGGGTCACCAGATGTGTAGACACAATGAGATTTTGTTGTTCTTAGAGTCTTTAATTGAAGTGATGATAAAGGAAATAGATCTATTTAAAAACAAAATCAAATAGCTCTGTCTGGATTAGGAGGTGGCACCAGGTGTGGGGTTCACGTTTTGCGTGGCTACTTGAGGTGCGACTTCAATAATCCGAGGCTTGTCGATGATCCTGGCTGTGCGGTTGCCCTTCTCCACAATCCCAATAATCCATGCTTGGTGCCCTTCACCGTATTTGGGGGACTTGATCTCTGCGCAGAACCGAGCTGCTTGCTCACGGGGTAGACAGATCAGCAGGCCTCCTGGCGAAGAAAGAAGAGTTACTCTGTGTGGCTGGGAGAGTGGGCGGCTTCCTGGGCCTCCAGCAAAACTGACACTCTGGGAATGAGCTAAACCATCTGTTGGTAAACCGTTACTGTAACGACCTAGCTAAGGTCAAACTGAAAATGTCTCACAAGGGACGGCCCCTTCCACTTTGCACGACGGAAGAGCAAGGTGTGTGGGGTCAGAGTCCCACATTCCACTCTACCCTAGGAGATGCACACAAGAGAAGGCTCCTCTCATTGTGCTCCCAGCCCGGCTCCTCCAAGGATGCTTTTAAGCTTTATTTGAAACTTAAGATATCTGGCACTGGCCTCGACTCTTAACTTTCCGCGAATCACAAAAATATACCAATTTTCCTTCCTGTTTCTAGCTTGAGCTGACCTCACACTTGAAGTCATCCTCCTGCCTCTGCCTCTTGAATACTAGGACTACAAGCACGGCAAGACACACCTGGCTCTTTCATTTTTTGAGACCAACTGGGCCTTTCTATGATATAGAGGTCAGCCTCAGCCTTGTAACCATCCTGCCTCTGCTTCCTAAGGAGTGGAAATGCTGTGCTAAACACCAAATTTAAATGCTAAACAAAACAAAAGAAACCCCACAAAGGAAACAATCCAGTTTGTTTAATCTTTTTTTTTTTTTTTTTTTTTTTTTNAGCCCTGGCTGTCCTGGAACTCACTTTGTAGACCAGGCTGCCTCTGCCTCCCGAGTGCTGGGATTAAAGGCGTGCGCCACCACGCCCGGCTCAGTTTGTTTAATCTTATCTGTGTTGGAGTTCAAGGATTTAAGTTTCCAGAGACTCAAACTCAGAATCAAACCTGTCTTTCCTGAGCTCCCATCTTCCATACCACTATTAAAAGAGGAGAACACAGGTATACTCAATTCAAAACAGCAACTCAGTCATTCTGGAGGGAACTGCAGACTCCCAGCAGAGGATGGTATGGGTGTCAGGCTCAGAGCTGAACTCTCAGGAATAGGGAACAGGCCCCCCCTCCTTTTTTTTTTTTTTACCTGACGTCTCTGGGCAGGTCCCGTGCATTAGGCCAAACATGTTTCCGCAGGCTTTGCTCACAGCGGCCATCTTCGCCAGCACAGGAAGATTGTGAATCACAAAGGATACCTCATTCCTCTGTTGCTTGGCCAGGTTCTGTGCGTGGCCCAGAATCCCGAAGCCGGTGATGTCAGTGGCTGCATGAGCATTGAATGTGTGCATAAGGCCTGCAGCTGAGAGAGGCAGAGGCATTATGTGAGAAACCCCACCTTTATGTGCACGCCAGAGACTGGAGCCCAAGCCCTCATGAAACCGGCAAGCACTGCCTCAACTGAGCTGGTTCCCAAGCTCATCCATCACCTTGCTGGGGTGGGCAGAGTGACGTCATCAAAGTACACTCAACACCCAGTTTGCTTTCTTTTGGATAATACAAGACTTCTTCTTCTTCTTCTTCTTCTTCTTCTTCTTCTTCTTCTTCTTCTTCTTCTCCTTCTTCTTCTTTTTTTGTTTTGTTTTGTTTTGTTTTGTTTTTTTTGAGACAGGGTTTCTCTGTATAGCACTGGCTGGCCTGGAACTCACTTTGTAGACCAGGCTGGCCTCGAACTCAAGAAATCTGCCTGCTTCTGCCTCCCGAGTACTGGGATTAAAGGCATGCGCCACCACGCCCAGCAGTATAAGACTGTTACTTTTTTTTTTTTTAAATATAAGAAGTCACCTCCAAGCCCACTATCACCTCAACTTTCCTCTCTGCCACGCTCCTGGAGGCCTACAGTTGTCTGCTATACTCAGATCTATAGCTTTGTAAGTGACTTTCTAGGAAAGAGAAAGGCCTTTGAATTCATTGCTGCATATGGAAATCAACTTGTTCCAGCACCACCTGCTGAAAAGCCCACCTTGCCTCGGCTGCTCTGGCTCCACTCCACGGCCAGACAGCCAGATGTCAGTGTGCCTGTGGTAACACAGTTCCTCTTTGTTTGTTCCTTCCATCCTTCCTTCCTTCTTTCTTAAAGATTTACTTTGTTATTCTATGGAAGCATACCCCGTCACTGAGTAAGCAGTGGCTTGTGTGCGTGCACAGCCCTGACCACCATCTAAGGCAACACCAGGAAGCTGCAAGGAAATTTGTAATACCTAAACATGCGAATGGAAGCTGTTCTGGGTGGATGACTATATATCATTTTCTTCTGTACTTTGCTTTTTTTTTTGTTTATTTATTTTACGTCTACGAATACACTGTAGCTGTGCAGATGGTTGTGAACCATCATGTGGTTGCTGGGAATTGAACTCAGGACCTCTGTTAACTCTTGCAAGCTTTATATGCCCCAGTACAGGGGAAGACCAGGGCCAAGAAGTGGGAGTGGGTGGGTAGGGGAGCAGGGCGGGGGGGGGGGGGGTATAGGGGACTTTTGGAATAGCATTTGAAATGTAAATGAAGAAAATATCTAATAAAAAATTAAAAAAAAAAAAAGAAGAAGAAGAAAATTGAAACAACAAGAAGCTCTTTTCTCTCAGAAGCATACAGTCCCATCCCTTTTTTCCTTCCAGGTACTCTGCCCAGGCTGGCAATAAACGACTTTACACCCAGGCAGGCTTTGACCTCTGAGCCTCTTTCATAAATATATTTGTGAATATATTTATTCACAAATATTTATTCACATATATTTTTTATTCACATATATTTATTCATAAATATATTTGTGACTTGGGCCTTCTTGTTCTATCTGAGTTAATGTGTATAAATGACAGAGTCTATGCCTGGGCTGTGTCATAAGCAATGTCATAATCATAATGTGTTGGCTTGGCATGTCTGCTTGTTCGGCACCAGCTTAGCTGTGCTCTACTGCCAAATGTGGCAATTCTCTACACAGCCAATTACAACACTAGTAGCTGGTGAAATGGTTCAGCGGGTAAAGCCTTTGCCATGCAAACAAGGCCCCCGAGTTCAGACCCCCAGAATGGACACAGGCCAATGCAGCATCTGCATTTCTAGCATTCCTAAGGGGAGACAGGGACAGAAGAATTTCCCAGAAGTTCATAGATCTGTTACACAAAGCAGTGAACAAGAGACCTGTGTCACACAAAGTTGAAGGTGAAGACCAATGGAGAGGATCCTCACCTTCCCAGACTTCCCCCTAAGCTCCCAAGCATACACATGCCCACATGCACACAGGTGAATTCTCAATGGTGCTGACTGAGGGCTGGGGAGGAGAGCAGTGTGTAATCAACTAAGACAGTGCTTAGGGCTTCTAAAAGACCCCCTGCTCAATTATAAAACAGTAAGTAGTGTGAACATCAAAAGAGTATACGAGCCCGGCGTGGTGGCGCACGCCTTTAATCTCAGCACTCAGGAGGCAGAGGCAGGCGGATTTCTGAGTTAGAGGCCAGCCTGGTCTACAAAGTGAGTTCCAGGCCAGCCAGAGCTATACAGAGAAACCCTGTCTCGAAAAACCAAAGAGTATACGATGCTTAAAGTAGGTGCTGGAGAGATGGCTCAGAAGAGAAGCCATTTTTAGAGAACATGCCAAGGTCCGTGGAGGCCAGTCCAGGCTATATGATTTGAAGTAAAAAAACAAAACAACTTTGGAGACTCATTGTTAGAAGTCTCTGAGGAAGGTGGGACATAGTGGTGTGCACTTTTAATCCCAGACCTGAGACAGAGGTGGACTGATATCGGGAGTCACTAGTTAGCTAAAGCTATTCGATAGTCCACTGTCTTTAGGATGTTAGCTCCCCAGGAATGCCTTACTCTTCTTATCACAGAAAAACAGCTAGGCTCTCTCATGGCTGACTAGTCTCACAACTGCAATGTGGCAAGTGACAGGCTTATTAGTAGGCCATAATCTCTAAGAGTAATCTTGGTTGTAATTTGATCAGTGTGAGGGGCAGGGGAGGTGTGAGGGGGAGGGGAGGTCTGACGGTACACACTGTACACATGAGTAGAGACACTCAATCGGAGCATGGAAAGTTAAACAAAAGGAGACCCACTGTCAACATGCTATGTAACGAATGTCCTAGCTAAGTCAATACCCTGGATGTACAAACTTAGATCCAGTTTGAAGGGTCTTACCATGAGTAGCTGGGACATCTTTGTGTCAAATAACACAAAGTGGGAAAATTCTTATGACTTATAGTCATAAGTTATAATTCTTATAACTACACAAATGACACTCCATGGTACATCCAAATTCAGTTTCCAAATGCTTTGTTTTTCTTGTAATGAACAGCTGGCTTTAGGGTTGGCTTTCCTTGACACACTGTGACAACACCTATAGGCAAAACCTGCTCAGCCAGAGCAATTTATTTACATCCCTTATTTACATATATTTTATATATGGCCAAAAAAGCTATTTCACTACAGCTAAGACAATACTTAGGGCCAGGGAGAAAGTATGGATTGAATCAGTCAGTAAAAATACAGATTTAATCCACAGGACCCAAGTCAAAAACCTGGACACGGTGCTACACGCTGAGGAGGCACAGACAAGAGGGTACCCAGAGCTTCTGGCCAGCAGCCTAGCCTAAGCGTGAGCTCCAGGTCAGTGACCCCCATGTTAAAAAACAAGGTGAAGGAACGCAAAGTTGACTTTTGCCCTCTCTGTACACACATGCACGTACCCACCTACACAAACACACACATGCATACACATCTATGAAAGATTTGACTACTATATAGCACCTGATTTGTGACTTTTTAATACATAACCAAAAAGAAAAACAATCCTACACAATAAGATTATTTATATCTCTCCATTCAAGTAAAGCAAGCCACTATCCCTTAACTCCTTTAAAGTTAGGTTTTAACGCCTGTGCAGAAGCTGGAATGAGTAATGGCCACCACAGGCTCATACATTCAAATACTGGTCGCGGGTAGGTGGAACTGTTTTGGAAGGATTAAGAGGGTGGCCTTGTTGGAGGAGGTGTGTCCCGGAATAAGCATTAAGGTTTCAGAAGCCCACATCACTCTCAGTGAGCTATCCCCGCCCCTCTCCTGCTCGTGGATAAGGATGCAGGATGTAGGCTCTCAGGTACTGCAACAGGCTCCTGCCATGACAGTAAACAGACTCACCCCCTGAAACTGTACGGATACGGGGTTTTGTCACAGCAACAGAAAAGTAGCTAAGAGTCCATTTCACAATTGAAAGGGCAAACTGTTTCTACTAATTTTTTTTTTTTTAAAGATTTATTTATAGCTGGGCGTGGTGGCACATGCCTTTAATCCCAACACTCGGGAGGCAGAGGCAGGCGGATTTCTGAGTTCGAGGCCAGCCTGGTCTACAGAGTGAGNCAGGCGGATTTCTGAGTTCGAGGCCAGCCTGGTCTACAGAGTGAGTTCCAGGACAGCCAAGGCTACACAGAGAAACCCTGTCTCAAAAAACCAAAAAAATAAAAATAAAAATAAAAAAATTATTTATTATGTATATAGCATTCTGCCTGCATGTATGCCTGAAGACCAGAAGAGAGCGTCGGAACCCATTACAGATGGTTGTAAGCCACCATGTGGTTGCTGGGAACTGAACTCAGGACCTCTGGAAGAGCAGCCAGTGCTCTTAACCGCTGAGCCATCTCTCCAGCCCCTCTACTAAATTTTTAAAAAATTAACTAGAAATTATTTCTAAATTATGTCCATGTCTGTGTGAATATGCACACGATGGCAAGTGCTCCTGACAGCCAACCACCCACTCTGAGCCTCTGCAAGCAGGTGGCCCTCCTAACTGCAAAGTCATCTCCAGCCCACCCCGCGGGACTCTCAAAGCACACACGACAACTAGCTTGAAGGAGGAGGGGACATGCAGACAGACACTGTAGTAGCCACAGTTAACACTGTTTTACTGAGAACATGTCGTATGTAGGTTCTCCTTAACTTACCACAGGGTTCAATCAACTGAGGTCACTTTGACATTAACAAGTTGAAAAGCTGTCATAAATGAAACTGTAAATGAAACCCTACCTGCCTACAGATTCCCAGCAGTAACCTATGGGACCAAAGCAGACACCAAGAGAAGTGTAGTCACCAGTCACCTTCTTCCCCTGGCCTCAATTTCCTTATGTTGCATGACTGAAGACTTGAGGAGAAAAACAAAAAAAAAACCCCACTATGCACAAAGACTGGATGCAGCCGATATCCTCAAGTTCCCATCTAATATGCTCTTTCTCAGAACCTTTGCTAAGCACAATGGCTTCTGCCCCATACCTGTCCTGTTGAGCCGGGCCATGTTCATCATTGCCTCTTGGTATGCCAACTCTACGTCTTCTTGGGTGACCACTAGCTTAATTTTATTCCATTTTTCGGGCTAGCCATAGGAACACAGGTGAGAGAGAGAGAAAAAGAAAACGTGATTCAGTTTTACTTCTAACCATGTGCAAAATGAATACTTTCCCTAGTCATCCTCTGGGACCGGGCATGTCAATGTGTGTACACATTGCCGATGACCAAGCCCAGGATCCCACACATATCCCGAATCTGCTGCACCACCGAGCCACACCCCAGTCACTGGGAATTTTATTTACCTAGTTGTCAAAACATAGAAGTGCTTTAAGTCGATACTCTTCAGTGATTAGTGTTTTTTCAGGGGACCTATCATTCTGTCTTCAGCTTATCTCACATTTCTGTAGTAAATATCCTAGCTTGTTGGGTATGTACACCTAACGGGCACACAGCTGCACCCTTCTCTCATCTGGCAGGTGTAATTAACACTGTTTTGAAGGGTTGAGATGTCAGGCAAGAGCCTGCCTGGTATTCACAAAGCCTCGAGCTCTACAAGAACAGAAGAGAATTTCCCTTCCCATCTCCTCTACTAGGTTGATGGCGTCTGATTTTACATTATACCTTTTCTACTTTAACTGACTCCTGTAGGGAAGCTATTTTGATACAAACAGACGTGAAATTTTCAGCTGTCCATGCTGAGGACGGCTTTGGGTAAGCAAATAAAGTCATCAGTAAAAGGAAAAAGGCCTCTGTCTGTGTGATTTTGAAAGAAGCTAGCTTTCATCATGATGCAAAGGTTCATGGCACAAGGAACTACAGACCACTAATTGCTCTCTGTGGCATGCATCTTCACTTACATGTTTTGAACACTATATAAACAAAACCTGAGGTGCTGAGGTCAGAACCTGCCTAACAAACATAAGGCTGAGCTTGGTCCCCAGTGTCACAGAACCCAGTACTTCCCAGCCACTGTTAGACATTAGGAATAACTTGATCTATCCTTAATCCCATCATTCCCAGCACTCTCAGAAGTAACACCTACTCTGATATCTGTATCTATCATTCTTTGCCTGTCAAAACCCAGGATCCTTAGATGACAGATTCTAAAACTATATGACAATGCCCCTAACCTTTATTAAAGAAACAAAACATTATGCTATTACACTGCATTTGGAACTTGCTTTTTAAAATTCTGAATATTTGCCAAAAAATCAATAATAAAGCAATGATGTGTGAAGCAGACGTAGAGACAGTGCAGGCTACCCAGCCATACTAGACCAGACAGCACCTCTGTAGACTGCCCCTGCAGCAATTTCCCAGACTGCTTCACATTACTGAGGAAGGGGGAAAGTAAGTAAATAATATGGCCATTTTTATGATTATATATATTTTTTTCAAGACAGGGTATCTTTGTGTCCCCCTGGCTATCCTGGAACTCGTTGTATAGACCACGATGGCCTTGACCTCACAGAGGTCTGCCTGCCTCTGCCTCCTGAGTGCCGGGATTAAAGCCATGCATCACTTCTGCCCAGTGAGAATTTTTTATATTTTATGTATCTGGGTGTTGTGCCTATAGGTATGTCTATGCACCATATGCACGGAGTGTCCAGAATGGCCAAAAGCAGGCACTGGATCCCCTGGAACTGGAGTTACAGACTTTTCTTAGCCACCATGTGGCAGGGAGAAGAGCGGTCTGTGTTTTTAACTGCTGAGACACCCCCTCTCTAGTCCCAAGGGTTCTTACTGGCTACATCAAGTCAAGACAAATGGCCAGTAAGTGATTAAGTCTTTATCATTTTTCCAACTGTTCCTCCAGACTGGTAAGTTTCAGATGAGAGTTGTGGAAACTAAGCATGCCATGATATGTGAGGGCACGGCAAAATCCCAGTCACTGTGGACTGTTCCGGAGACATGGCAGGGGGTCAGTGCTTAAGAAACAGACCCTCCTGCCTGTCCTCCACTACACATACTACATTTGTATGTCCTTCACTATTAATCAACTTAAAGACAACATGAACATATCACAGTAACCTCAAACTCTAGGGCTGCAGAGATGGCTCAGTGGGTAAGAGCACTGAGTTCAATTCCCAACAACCACATGGTGGCTCACCACCATCTGTAATGGGATGTGATGCCCTCTTGTGGGGTGTGTGAAGACAGCTACAGTGTACTCATATACATAAAATAAGTAAATAAAAATTAAAAAACAAAAAACACACACACAACAAAAAAACCCCAAACTCCATGACAATTATGTCAACACCTGACCTGATTCCTCAAGCTGGGACTCACATCCTTTAAACATTATATGGCTTAAATTTTCATTTATGAGAATATGGATAATTCACCTAAGGACTTTACTGATAATCTTACGGGGGGGGTAAAGTTTAAAGTTTTCACTTCACAAGTCCCCACCCCCCACCCCCGTTTCAAACAAAACAAAGCACAAAGCACTCTGAAACTAAAGAGCAACTGTGAGAGCTAATTGTCCCACTCACCGCCACTCTCAGCCCAGCCAGTCCTGAACCGCTTTTACTTACAATATCTAGCCACTGGTGCACAGCAACTGCAACCTGTGTCCCCAGGGGCTTTGTCAATACCAGCACATCCCCAGGTACTGCATTATCTGGCCTGCGGAAAAGAAAGAGAGTATGTTCTGATCAAACTAACTAAGGAGGCAATATTAAAGCAAAAAGGGAATCTTGTTTAAAATAAATGTTTTGCACCAATTCTTCCTTTCCTGTGTGTGTGTGTGTGTGTGTATGCACACGTATGTGGGTTAGGTGGAAGCCAGAAGTCAATATTGGACAATATCTTCAATATTTTCCAGCTTAGTTTTTTGAAATAAGGTCTCTCACTGGGCCCAGGACATACCATTTTGGCTAGTGAGCTCCAGGGACTTGTCTGTGTCTGTCTTCCCTGATGGGAATACAGGTGAGCACTGCCAATAACTAGCTTTTATGTGGCTGCTGGCCCTACATAGATGCAGGATGCTTAATGGGCATGTCATCAGCTACTGGAGTAAAAGGAGCTTCCACTAATTAAAAGATGGCTAAACATGAACAATGTGCTCAACTTCTCTCTTCTGAGCAAGGTTACGGTGCTACTCACTTGTCACCTCAGCTGCCTGGGAGACTAGGGCAGGGAGAGCAAAGCCTGTGTGACATGGCAGCCCTAAGGAACAAGTTAAAGGGAGAGACTTGGGGGGCGGGGGTTTTGATGGGTAGATATCTGCGGATGTAGCCAACGGCAGAGCCACTGCCTTCCACACTCAGGTCTGGGGTTCAACTCCCTATTATGGAAAAGCAAGCAAGCAAACCCCACCAAGCAGAACAGCAGAGACCAGGTCTGCAAACCCAGGCGCTATCCATCTGGGGATCGGGCTGTTTGCTCACCGCTGTGGAGTGGAACCTGGCAGTGCCTTTATGCCAGGCAGGCGCTCAGCATTACTGACACACCCCACCTGATGTAGGGACTCTTAGAACTAGTCCTAATGACCTGCTCCAAGGTTATGCCTGGAACATTAGTTACAGCATCAAAATGATGAAACACCAATAGCAAATACACAAAACTAACAGGAGGGGAGTCTGGTGGGAAACTTGAGCCTCTACACAGATCACGACCACTGGACAGTAGATTCTTTCCACATCTTTTACATTCTGACCCAGGTCAGCATACTACCTGCTAGTTACTAATTAAGAGCTGAAGTGAGGGTTAGCCAATGGCTTAGTGGGTGCTTGCCACCAACTCTCTGGACCTGGTTGCCACCAACTCTCAGAACCTGGGCTCAATTTCCTAGGACTCCCCAGGAAAGAAGAATCAGCTCCTTCAAGTGGTTCTCCACCACACATATCAATCAATCGATGTAAACCAAATAAATGAAGGACAGGGTACCCCTCTGAACATTAAACATGGAAAGTGACAATCTATGTTGAAATCCATCTCTAAAGGATACAGAGAAATGTTTTCTCACCCCAAACAAAGCTGTAAGACAAGATGCTTGCCATCACTACTCATTAAAGAAACACAAGTCAAAGCCACATGGGATGGCACCTACGCTCACTATCTAGTTCTGAGCAGAAGGAGAATGGCATCATAACACACCTTCTAGATGGGATGTGGAGAACTTGGGTCTGTACACACACAAAATAGCAAAACAAAACCTTACTTGAAGGGGGGTTATAGTAATAGGAGAAAACAACTCAAAAGTCTACCAATCAACAGACAAACTTGTGGTATATACAGACAACAGCTTACTAGGCCATAACAAAGTACTATGGTAGTGGTGTCATACACCTTTGACCCCAGAACATGGGAGGTGGAGGCAGATGGACCTCTGTGAGTTCAAGGCTAGCCTAGTCTACAGAAAAAAGTCCCAAGACAGCCATGACTACATAGAGAAACTCACTCTTAAAAAACAAAACAAACAGGGCTGAAGAGATGGCTCAGCAGGTAAGAGCACTGACTGCTCTTCCAGAGGTTCTGGGTTCAATTCCCAGCCACCACATGGTGGCTCACAACCATCTGTAATGGATCTGATGCCCTCTTCTGATGTGTCTGAAGAAAGCTACAGTGTACTCATATACATAAAATAAACAAATCTTAAAAAAACAAAACAGAACAAAAACGTTAAAAAAAAAGCACCATGGATTTGTGTTACAACTTGATGACGTGAGAGTGAGTAAAGCCCGGTACAAAATGTCCATTTATCACAGTGCTCAGAGCAGGCCACCCTTACAGACAAAGAGCAGCTTACTAATGTCCAGAACACTGCGGGAAGGGCAGACTAGAAATGTCTGCAAATGAGGACAGGCGTGGGTGAGGGAAGCAAAGGCTCTGGGTGCTGGACGGGTGACGCTCATTCAAGCCTGCACCACAAACCAATGAACTGTACACTTAAAACACGGACACAGAGGTAGAGCTCATGGTGCAGTACCTGCTTAGCAGACACAACCACCTGTGTTCAATCCCAGGTACAAGAAACCAAACAAATGAGAAGAGCTGTGGAGGTGGCCCTTACCCACAACTCTCAGACTGAGCAGGTGAGGCAGGAGGGTGAGTTTGAGGTCAGCATGAGATACAAAGTGATACCTCGTTTCAAACCCAAACCAGAAAATAGACACATGAAACACTGAATAACATGTTACATGTTTTTGTCACCTGAAATTTACAAAGTCTAAATTTGCTCAGGAACAGGATCAAAGTACTGACAAATGCAACAACATGCATGAATATAAAAACACTATGCTAATACAGGAAGTGAAACCAACCAAGATGTATCTGAAGGATCAGCAAGTGATAACCCCAGGGGGAGCTTCCACTCAGGGTGATCAAAGTGTTGAAGGGATCCTGGTGAGTCTATGCTTTGGAAAGGCCCAAACCCATTGAACTGCATACTCTAAATGAGTGACTTGTACAGCAACTGAATGACACCTTAATATACCTTATTTTTAGAGAGGTTGAGAGAAAACCAGGTTCTGACATGAACAAAAGCCAACTTACATGATAAATTCATTGGGCTGGCAGACCGTTGTGGCAACTCCTCCCAGAACAATCCAGGGGTTTAATACCGTTTGGCCGCCTGTTACAGAGGTTCCTGCTTCCTCTGCCGCATCTTTAAAACCCTGTATAATTAGCGGTATCACTTTATCCCTTTCCTAGGGTTTAAAAGGACAGAGATGAAAAGTCATGAATTCTGTTCAAACCCCAGAAAGGATGGTTCTACATTTGCAGTTATAAAGAGATAAAACCCTCTAGAGAACAGAAGCTGACAGACAGGGTAGAGTGCAATAAAGCAGGGGCATGTTCCCTGATGCAAGCATGCTGGCAAGTTACAAAGTGGATAACGAAGCCCAGTTTGTTTGTTTGTTTCTTTCTCCTTTTGTTTTTTTGAGACAGGGTTTCTCTGTGTAGCCCTGGCTGTCCTGGAACTCACTTTGTAGACCAGGCTGGCTTCGAGCTCAGAAATCCGCCTGCCTCTGCCTCCCAAGTGCTGGGATTAAAGGCATGCACTACCACTGCCCTGCAAAGCCCAGTTTCTTAACTGGTAGGGGTTATAATGTGCCATTTGCCCACAGGCCTGACCCAGACATGAGTGACTATTAGAGGTCAACTCTTGGCTGGTCCTGAAGAACACCAGACAAGCTAACCATACAAACACAGCCCTGTTTTCAAAAAGGATTTTGTTTGCCAAGAAGTGGGAAGACCTGCTGAGAGATTTGATGTGACACATCCCCAGAGAAGCCCTTCCTGTGAGAACTACTGCTTAAAGTGCAAACTGCTAGGAAAAAAGACCACAGACAACTGGGCTTTCTATCAGTAAATCATGACAAACTGATTGGGGAGTGCATACAGAAAGAGAAAAGAAATAAAAACACATCCTGCTAACAAAAACTAAATAACTGGGTCACAGAGATGGCTCAATGGTTGAGATTATGCATAGAAGTTTGATGCTCAGCACCCACATGGCAGCTCATAACTACCTCTAGCTGCAGTTCTAGGCACACATGCAGTAGACTCACGTACATGCTGGCAAATATTCATGCACATAAAATAAAATAAAATAACCTAAATAGGAATTCATCCTTGGTTCAAAGAACAGATAAAAGAACAGAGTGCCAGGAAGTAACAGAAATGCGAGCATGTGAAAGCAGGAGGGCCTTGACCTGAGCAGAGACTGACTGCTCGCTCCCTGGGGTCATGGGTTCTGAACCTGACCCATACATCTGGCACTAAGGGACTGTTAATGTAGCTAGGCTTTATTAAGTCTCCCCTTCACACACACACCCACACCCGCACCCCCACCCACACATGAGAGAGAGAGAGAGAGAGAGAGAAAGAGAGAGAGAGAGAGAGAGATAAGGAGCAGGTGGGAGAAGAAGAGGCGAGGTGCTCATTTGAATTTACAGATAGATGCCCCAAAGTGGAAAGCTGCAATACTGAAGGCCATGTCTGTAAATTCAAAACAAAGTGAAACCAAAGACTGGTGAGTGTATCTGTGACTTACCCGGTCAGTCATTTTATTACTGACTCCAAGGAGCATCAGCATATTGTCACACTCTGTGACACCCATTGCATAGAGGTCACTGAGGACATTGGCACATGCTATCCTGCCCTAGGAAAGAGAGCAGAGATGTGAAAAAGCCAGGGATATTTTTTTCCATCTGTAGAACCATAGATGAGGCATACAAAACTCCAAGACCTTGGGAGTTTGCAGAAGGGCAGCTCCCAGACATGACTCTCAGCTGGCACCTTCACTGACCTGTCGGGCGCCCACTCACCCACAGGAGGAGAATAAAGAGTTCACATTTTTCCCATCTAAGATTCAGAGATCCAGCCCAAGATGGGGCAGGGTGGGGGATCAGGAAGAGAAGCAGTTAGTTAGCACCATGGTCTAGGAGAGAGGCCTGATACAGTCACTTCAAGGCAAGCTTGGAAGCCAGCACTCATCAGACCACAGGAAGTGTTGCCTCTGCTCTGGTTACAGAAAGATGATTTTTACATTGTTGGATTCAGAAACTTTTGCAGTTTCAAGATGAAAGAAGTAAATAGTAAACAAAAGTAGGAGAAATAAGAAACACACAGGCCTAAAGTAAAATTGAAATAGCATTTCCCAGTAAATTCTACTGCTTTATGAGAAGTTTAAACAACATCTAACAGGTCGTGCTAAGACTACTGCTCTGGAAGATTTTTAAATGTTAAGTTGTCATTGTCTAAATTATCTTTTTATAGACAGTAGAGAAAAATAACAGGGTTTTCTTCCGACACAGGATAATCCTCATGGACGCAGCGCATCATTTTCAGTTGCTGTGTGTGTTCTTGGGACCCGGGTAGCCTTCCCTGCAGCCTTCTGCAAGCCTGGCCAATGAGAAGAAGTCTAGAGACTGAGTCTCGGGCCATGAGGCAGACATGGAATAGCTATTCTCGCATGCTTCTAAGAGACACTGGAGAAGGACAGACTCTGGGTGATTTCTCTGCCACGTGTGCTCCTTCATTGAGAATGTACTTCCCATAGCCTCTACTCATACTGCACTCATTTTCCTACTCATGGCCAAGTCCTTACATGTGAAGTTTGATCCAGCGCCCCTCCCTGCAAACTAGGAAGAACAGCTGACATTTTTAAACAAGTGGGACATTCCCGTTCCTTCAGGGGTCTCTTGGTTGGTTAAATTCTAGGCAGAATAAAGACTGCTGGCTGTAGCATGTAACAAATGACTGGAAATGTGTCTGCACAGAGCATGACTAGTAGCTACAACTTTGTGGGTTTGAGCATGTGCATGCTATAGAGGACAGAAGTTGATGTCAGGTGTCTTCCTCAGTCACTCGACCTTATATTTCAAGACAAAATCTCTTATTGAACCTGGAGCTCAACAATTAGGCAGACTGGCTGGCCGGCAAGTCCCAGGAATTTTCCTGTCTGTTTCTAAGCATGAGTAGTACTACAGGTGTGTACAGCCACACTCGGCTTCTTACTTGGGGGCTGGGGGCTTCCTGCTTACACGGGGAAGTACTTTTTCCTTGCTGTGCCATCTCCCCTGCCTCAGTAGCTACAACATGAATGCCATGTCAGGTAGATCTCAGAGTGCCATGATACAGTGGTGAGTGTGCATGTAGGTGGCTGGGTAGCTGGTAACCAATTTACCCTGACATTTACAAGAATAAAAAAAGTTCAAGAAGCCCAGTTGTAAAGTAAATCAGGCATGGTGGTGCACACCTTTATTCTCAGCACTGGGAGGTAGAGGCAGGCAGATCTCTTGAGTGTGAGGCTCTAAACAGACAGTTCCAGGAAAGCCAGGGCTACACAGAAAAACCCTGCCTCAGGGGGAGTCAAACTGTGATGAAATTCTCAAGTTCCTCTACTGTGTGGGATGAAACTTTTAGAATCAGTGTTATTATGAAGTACAGCCAGAAACAGCCAGGAGCAGTAAATTTTACAAACATCAGAGAGATAGGTACAAGGAAAGAAAGCCGAGAACACCATCAGCCCTTAGTATCCTCTCAAAACAGCAGGTGCTGTTCTGCACACACTAGAAAGGCAGCAGGCAGATCCCTCTCCAGGCCACTTGGCTCATGAGAGGGACAGGTCAGCCTGCCACACAGGCAGGGGTCAGGGAACGGTAATATAATGTGGGTACAGCAAAAGTGGAAACACAAAAGCCAGACACAAAACCCAAACCCAAAGGCACATGCAAACCCAGACGAAGCCACAACTGAAGCATAAAGCATTTCCAATTACAAAAAAACCACAAACTTACCATCATGTAAGGGTCGTCGACGATGGGATAAATGTAATCTGTGGTTTGAACCAAGGAAAGCCCACCATGCCTCAGAGGAATGACGCAAGTATCCATCCCAATGCCTGGCAGGATCGACATGGCCAGCACCCAAAACATAAAAGGAGAAAAGAAAAGCGTTTAATCATGTATGAGCAGGACTTTGAGCAGGAAGGAATTCTACAAGACAGCAAACACACTGCCAACCAAACTATGTGTGTGCTATCAAGAAGCATTACTGAAATGACTGTGAGTCAGAACCAGCATAGGATGGAAGACATGAATTAACTGTTAATCAACAAGACTGCAAGACAGCATAAAACCTGACCCTTACTCAAGTCTCTAACACTTTATACTCCTGAACCCTGTGGCTGAAGCCCTGGCTATCCCGGATTCACCATGTGGGCTGGCCTCTAACTCACAAAACTCACCTGCTTCTGTCTACAAGTGCTGGGAATAAAGGCGCGTGTGCTATCAGACACGGTGCTGCATGAGGAAGTCCTACAAACGGAACCGCTAGCTATTCATTGATAGCTACTTTGATATTAACTACCTGGGTGTTATTATAACCTCCTAGATAGTATTTGTACCATATTCTCACACAGAAAATGGCAGTGAACATTACATTTAGCCTGAAGGAAACGATAAAAGACAAAGCAGAAATTCAAAGTTCCCAACCCAGTGTGACCAAAATCTGGGTAACTCAAGTCTTTGCTTTGTTTCTTCACCTTTGTGTATCCATACATACTTTCGTATATACACACGCGCACCCAGACACAGAAGTCAACATCTGGTTTCTTCCCAATCTTACTTTCACCTCATTTTTTAAGACAAGGCCTCTCACCGAACCTAGGAACTCAGCTTCAGCTAGGATGGCTCTCGGTGAAACATCATATTTCTTTTATCCAGCATTGTACTATAGTACTTGGTTTCAAAATCACTTCCCCCTCGAGTGGGCAAGTTGGGTCAATCTGATGCTGGAAAAATCTTTTGAAAGTTCAGGAGCCTATTCAAAGGATACCCAGCCCTAGATTATGGTTGACAATATGCTCGTTAGTTTTTGTCAACATGACACATATTGAAATTCAATTAACGAATTACCTCCATAGAACTGGCCTAGTGGGCATATCTGTGGGCATTTTCTTGGTTGCTGCCTAATTGATATAGGAGGGCCCATCCCACTGTGGGTAGTGTCATCCCTGAGCAGGTATCCTATGCTGCTTTAAAAAGCCGGGGGAACAAGCCAGCATGCAGTACTCCCCTTCCTTGGCTTTCCTTGATGAGGAAACACCTGTAAGCCAAATAAACCCTTTCCTCCCCACATTGCATTTGGTTATGGTGTTTATCACGGCAACAGAAAAGCAAACCAGAAAAGACTAGAACTTTCTCCATAAGGGACAAACAGTACGTAGCTCAGGCTTCTACTCCAGTGTCACCAAAGCAGCCACAAACATGTTGAGTGAGGCTGCATTCCAGTGCAATTTTCTTCACAAACACAGGGCAGGTCAGAGTTGTACCTGAGGCCACAACTCTGACGCACTAAGATAAAGGAGAGACCTTGGTAAGTGGGATCAGGGCCAGAACTCCTGCATGAAGTTCAGACTGGACAGGCTTAGGGAGGCACATGGAAGAGGATACTCTTTTGAAACCTGAGTAGGAGGCTGACAGGAAGAGCTCAAGGGGCCACACTGGCCTGTGAACATGATGAGGTTGATGCTATTGTATGTCACACAGGGTTACATGACTGACTAGGAGATGAAGCTCTACATAGAGGAGGCAAGCTTCCAGGAATATTACCAACAGGCCTTCACCACAGCATGGCTGTGGGGTATGGGGAGCTGGCTGGGGCTATAGCTCAGGCCAGAGTACGCGTCTAGCATTCATATAGCCCTGGGTTTGATATCTGTGTGTGTCTCTCTCTCTCTCTCTCTCTCTCTCTCTCTCTCTCTCTCTC
>NC_034605.1:1839303-1850806 GCF_900095145.1 Mus pahari | reverse complement strand
CACCCTCTCTCTCTCTCTCTCTCTCTCTCTCTCTCTCACACACACACACACACACACACCCTCCCCTAAAATTGTAAGGAAGGAAGAAGGAGTAAGCCTGACATGGGTCCCTGAAAACTGGAGCTTCAGTAAGAAAGCTAAGGGTAACTGTGGTAGAGGAACAGAGCCGTGCGGCCCCAGAGAGGTTACACGTGGGACTGAGAAGCTGAGGCTAAGCTACACGGAACTCTAGGTTGTCTCAAAGACAGAAACCTTCTATCAATGGAACACATTTGCTGGGAGGTGGTGGTGCACACCATTAATCCCAGCACTCAGGAGGCAGAGGTAGGCAGATCTCTATGAGTTCAAGACCAGCCTGATCTACAGAGCAAGTTCCAAAAAAGGCCAAACTATATGAATGAATGAACAAATAAATAAAAGAACACTATTGTACGAATAACCCATACTTGACAGCTTCCAAGTATAGAAAAAAAAATAACTGGTTTTAAGAAACACCTACTTTCTGGGGCTGGAGAGATGGCTCAGCAGTTAAAAGCGCTGACTATTCTTCCAGAGGTCCAAAGTTCAATTCCCAGCAACCACATGGTGGCTCACAACCAAGGGATCCAATGCCCCTTTCTAGTGTGTCTGAAGACAGCTGCAGTGTACTCATACACATAAAATAAATGAATAATTCTTTAAAAAAAAAAAAAAATCCAGCCATAGTTAAGCAGTGGTGGCACATGGCACCCTCAATCCCAGCATGTGGGAGGCAGAGGCAGATGGATCTCTGTGAGTGTTGGAGGCCAGCCTGGTTTACAAATTGAGTCTGGGACAGCCAGGGCTACACAGAGAAACCCTGTCTCAAAAACAAACAAACAAACAAAACCCAGGTGCAGGGCATTTTCTCAACTAGTGATGGGGAAGGCCTAGCTTATTGTGGGTGCTGCCATCCCTGGGCTGGTGGTCCAGGGTTCTAGAAGAAAGCAGGCTGAGCAAGCCATGAAGACAAGCCAGTAAGCAGCATCCTCCATGGCCTCTGCATCAGCTCCTGTCGCCAGGTTCCTGTTCAGTCTTCCTTCAATGATGAACAGCAATGTGCAGTAAGCCAAGCAAACCCTTTCCTGCCCAGCTTGCTTCTTGGTCAGGAGAGACCCTCACTAAGAAGCCATACAGTAATTATGTAGATCTTTAAGTAACAGATTCACAGAGCCATGCATACTGGGGCTCTCCTTTAATCCCAGCATTTGGGAGGAGCTCTGTGTTTGAGAAAGAGAAACCACTAACATACACAGCACTCAGGAAAGAAAACAACAGTGCCCTCAGCTCCACTAGGCACTCCGGGGTCAACTTCAAATCCATGGGTGTGTGTATGTGTACAACTGATGCGTAAAGCGTATGTATACATATGGTACAGCTGCATATGTGTACACATGCATGTGCAGGCTACAGTACAACCTCAGGGGTCAGCTCTATTTTTTAGACAGAGTCTGTCAATGTCTTGCCTCCCCTCTCCAGCACACTGCACCACACACACACACTTTTGTTTCTAAAGATATGGGTTTGGGAGATCAAACTCACTGAGGTCCTTGAACTTTACCAACTAAGCTACTTTCCCAGTCTGCAACAGTCTGTGTGGCCCACTCAAAACCTCAGCCAATATGTCCTGCAAAGGCCTTAAAGCTGTTCTTATGTAAGACAACACCTTCACTAGGGCAACGCAGATAGCACAGCAGTGTAGAGGCCATTTGAGAGAAAAGACAGAAAGGAACTTCTGCTTATTCTCAGCTAACCAAAAAATTAAAGCAAAAAACGTCCTACTGTAGTATAATGATGTCACAATATACTCCATAATTTCAAACCTGAGCCGGGTGTGGTGGCGCACACCTTTAATCCCAGCACTTGGGAGACAGAGGCAGGTGGATTTGAGTTCAAGGCCAGCCTGGTCTACAAAGTGAGTTCCAGGACAACCAGGGCTACACAGAGAAACCCTGTCTCAAACAAACAAACAAACAAACAACAAAACAAACAAAAACCCCACACTACAAATCAAACCTGCCAACCACGTGCCCTGATGCTTTTTTAATTCTTTAAGAGACATTAACAGTCACACTGGACCCTGAGTTCCTCTGACAGAGCTTGAAGAGTCGAAACACAGAGGAGGCGTCTGGTTGTTGACTGTTGACTACATTTCTGAGTGTTAAAAGATGGTGGCAGAGGCAGGTGGATTTCTGAGTTTGAGGCCAGCCTGGTCTACAGAGTGAGTTCCAGGACAGCCAGGGTTATACGAGAAACCCTGTCTTGAAAAAAAAAAAAAAAAAAAAAAAAAGATGGTGTACATACCAAGTCGAGGCATAACAGCTCCCAGAAACTGCTCATCTTCTTGGAAGTGGTTCTCTTGTAAAGACTCCAGCAGTTTCTGTAGGACATCTTGGGGCACTTTGCAGCCTGTGCCTTTCAGTTCAGTAAACCTGGTTAGCCGGAAGCTCTTGTCCAGTTCATAAGTTTCCGGGTTAAAGGACTCCCGAGTAGACATGGTTCTGGGGCCGCACTCCACAGCTCAGCCCCTCCCCTCCCTCTCTCTCGATCCACTGGGCTTTCTACTTGTGATCCACCTAGGTCCCACCAAAACATAAAAAGAAATCATTGTTAAAAGACTCAAGAATCAAGTGAATGAGTACATACCAGAGACACACACCGGGAAATACTTTGTTAGTTAGGGTGCTGGTAAACTGCCATCAGGGGAATCTACGGAGGACCGGAGAGTGCGACTGTGGTCATAACCATGGCTCCGAGGGGAAGCTCACGTGACACCTGCCACTTGGGCAGTAAACTCTCTGAAGTTAGTTGTTCTAGGGTTCAGGGCTAAGAGAACTGGCTGGTGTTCACTATGTATTAAACTAAAAGTTCTATGCTTTAGAAAGCAGAGATCCAGCCAGGTATGGTGGCACATGCCTTTAATCCTAGCACTTGGGAGGCAGAGGCAGGTGGATTTCTGAGTTCGAGGCCAGCCTGGTCTATAGAGTGAGTTCCAGGACAGCCAGGGCTACACAGAGAAATCCTGTCTCAACCCCCCAAAAAAGAAAAAAAAGCAAGCAAGCAGAGATCCCAGGTACAGCCACTTTCCTGGAAAAACCTCTGGCTGTCTTTTGCTCTCTCACAGAAAAAAATAAAAGTCACCAGAAACTGTAGAAAGGAGGACACAAATGCATCTTATGCATTTTTTTTTTTTTTTAAATTGAGACAGAGTCCCTTTGCATGGCTTTGACTCCTGGAATTCATTCTGCAGACCAGACTGGCCTCAAAGAGATGAGACCGCTTTTGCCTCCTGAGTGCTGGGATTAAAGGTGTGTACCACCATTCCCCCGTGAAATTCTCCCAGATACTAAATCCTAATTTAAAAAACCAATCTCCCTTGGAACCAGACTAATGGGAGGAGTCACTGAAGGACAGACACTACTTAAAAACAAAACAACCCCCCCCCCATGGCTGTAAAACACCTTTCAAGGGAGTGCTTGCAAAGCTCGCTGATGTTTTTTAACATTCCTAGAAAGCAAACATCCTGCCTAACAAACCAGTACACACACCATTGACAAAACCCACTAGTTCATTACTAGCTCATTACGAAAAGAAAGAGTATCACATGAGATCACTAGTAGTATCACACACTGCATTTCTGCACAAGCTCCTCTGGTTGCATCTAATTCAAAACCCAAAAAAAGTGCTCCTGGGATTTACAAACTTTCTGACTGATGCTTTATTGGGCATAGAATTACAGACACCCTAAGTTTTAGGGTCGGTTTCTCCTATAAAATTTATGATTGAGAACATAATTCCCATTTATAGAGTTTTGCATCCCCCCAAGAAACACATCACTCATTTAAACTAAATTTCACAAAGCCCAAATTCGGGCAGTAATCCAAACCGTCGTCACAAACATGACATGAGCAATGATTTCAGCGGGAAACGACCGAGACGGATTTCGCTCATCATTCATAGAAACCAAACTTCTCTAAAGAGCAGTGTGAGCCAGGCAAGTTTTCCGAGATGGACATTCTGAAGGCATTTAACAGTTTGGAGAAAGTGCCTGCTTCACTTCTACCCGGTACAAATCGGGAAAACTGCCCTTTGTAAAGAATCTATTTTCCTACCTCCAATCCTTATGGCTTCAACCAAAAGGCAGGAGAGGGGCTCTGAAGAGCCCCTTTCTTTTTTACCTTATTTCCCCTACACTTTCTGGTTAGGAAAGTTTAAAAACGCCTTACATCAAGAAAACCCAGCAGTTAAAAAAAAGTCCCTAGTGCAAGGAGACCTAAGTCACACGGTTTGGCCTCAAAGGAAACTCGAGCTGTTTGAAAAGGATGAAATTTGGGGTGTGCTTTGGGCAGAGGGGAGTGCGTCCGACCTGGAAGCCACCTGTTTACACCTTTAAAACAATGACATGAATATTTAAAGCCCGCGTTTAACCCCTTCGCTCCCGCGAGAGGCGGGCTCGGGCAGCGGGGCGCGGTGGGGCAGCACACCTACCTCCCCGCCAGCCCCCAGGTCCCGCGCGTGCACACAGGCCCGGACTCCGAGCCGTGCGCGCCGGGACCCCGCGCCCTCCATGGACCCCGGCGCGGAGGATGCCACTCAGGGGACACCTTAAGTCTCAGGCTGCCGCCGCCTTTAAAGGCACGGCGGGCGCGGGCCGCGTTCTTTGTACCGCTCTGCTCCGCGCCGCTGCCGCGGGCGGGACGCCGGCAGGGCCATGCCGCAGCGCAGGCCCCGCGTCGCCCGCTACCGCGGGGAGACCGTCGCCGGCGGGGACCGGAGGGACGCGCGGGCCGAGTGGGGGCGGGGAGGCCCGCGCGGCTCGGCGCCAGGACACCGGGCGGCTCAGGCGGAGGGCGCGCGCGCGGCCTCGCCGTCCGCGCCGCCACACAAAAATGTCGGCGGGCGAAAAGATTAACCCCTGCCTGGCCGCCGCCGCCCTCCCTCCCCCCCCCTCCGCTCCTCCCTCCCAACCCCGGCCCCGCGTGCCGCGGCGGCGACGGCGGAGGAGGCAGCGGCGCGGGCGGCGCTTCTTTTTTAAAGCGGCCCCACCAATGCCTGGGCTCGGCCCCTCTCCAGGCAGGGCGCGCGAAGGGCCCCGGTGCACGGCTCCCCCGCCGGCCCGGGCGGCCCGGAGGGGGATTTGCAACGGCCGCGCCGGGCCTGCGGCCCGCTATTCCCCTTTAAGCCTGCTGCCTCGCCCCCCCTCGCCAGGCCCGCCGCTTACCGGCTCGCTTTGCGCCCTCCGCCTCCTCCCGAAAACGGGCCGCGGTGCTCCCACAATGCACCGGGCGCGCCGGGCTCCCTTAAGCGTCGCCTGAATTTAAAAAAAAAAAAAAAAAAAAAAATGCTGCTCCCGGTGGCGGCGGCGGCGGCACGGCCCCGCGCTCGGACGCCGCGTGGAGCTCTCTGGCCTAGGCTGGGCGCGGCCCTCCGGGAACCGGGCCGCCGCGCTCCCGCCGGCCGGGCGCGTGAGGGTCCCTTTAAGAGCGGCCACCTCCCTTTAAGGCGGCGGGTCGGTGGCCGGAGCGGCTCCGTGTTGCTGGTGGCGGTGGTGGCGGCGGCGGCGGTGGTGGTGGTGGTGGTGGCTGCGTGCGGCCCGGGAAGGGGGCGGGGGCGCTGTGCAGAGGCCCGAGCGCGGCAATGATTGGTCTCGGGGGAGGGGTGGGGGGTTGCAAACCCAAGGAACGGTGGCATCCGTTGCATGATGCAAAAGAAAAAAAAAAAAAAAAAAAAAGAGGGGGGTAGATTGATTTCAAAAGTTGCGAGTAGCACTGGCAGCAACCCTGAGTGATGGGGGCCACCTACTTTCGCATCCCTCTGTCCCGCGAGAAGGGACCAGAGTGTTTTTGTTTTTTGCACAACCTGGCCCGGTGAGATACCTGCTCCCGGATCTCTGCTGCTGCGAGACTGTGACCGTGGGAACAATTTGCAGCGTGTAGGAGCCAAGGTCGCCCCCAGTGAGACATTTGAAAACCCATCTTAACCCCGCGCTCCATTCTCAGTGACTCCCATCTTCATTCTATTGTTTGAACGTAGCTCCGCATTTCCTTGGAGTCCCAGTGAAATATGCAAGTGCCCTGTGAAGTTTCTTGAATCTTTGAACTGCATTTTGGGGAGGGAGAGTTTATGTTGCCCGGTTATATCATTTGTTCTTCCCATGTCCAAGTAAACATGGCAGACTAATCCTGTGTGCTTGAATTGACATTAGTGATGCGGTTTCACTTTATGAAGTAACTTCAGATTTCGACCTCGGACTGCATTGCTGGTGCAGAGTGCGTCGTCCATTCGAAGGACTTCTCTGGAAAGCTGAGCCGAGTGAACTTGGTTTGGAATAGGTTCTCATTTTCCCGATTATTTGGGAGCAGAATTGTTGGCTTTTTTGGCTGTTTTTAGGTTCGCACACCACGCAGATGTCCTTTTCATTCCTGAAATTGCCATTTGTCTGTTTTTTTAGGAGTGGGATCTAGGGTGCAAAGTGTGGCGAGATGGTCACAGGCGTCTCCTGCCTTTGTCTTTTCTCCACAATACATTTGGGAGAACACAGTAGCACCTGGGCTCCTTAGCATTAGACTTCGGACATCGATTTATTGTTGATGAATATAGTTTCTTCTGAATGGTCAGGAGAAGACACAAACACAGCCTCACCAGATACCACACCAGGACTCAAAAACCAGGGGGAAAGGGTTATAAAGATACATTTGTCCCTCTCTGCCTTTTAAATTTGATTTTGCATTTTAAACAATGTAACTTTTTTTTTGTCCCTCACTTAGTTAAAAAAAAGCGTGATTTTTTTTTTTTTCAAAAGATTTCACAATGAGGGAAAAAAAAAGCTTTTCGATGTGGATGACACAGCAGGACCCCGTGTCTAGATTTGTGTGTCCCTCCAAGGATACTTAGCTCTTTGTTAATGTTGAAGGATGCTCTTTCTCAGTGGTGATGGAGGAATAATGCCCTGGGTTAGGGGTTATTGTTTTAATGAAACTGTACTAAGCCTGCATGTGTACTTGAACTGGAAGCATTGGGGGGCAGCAGAAGGGAAGGATTTGGTGTGATTTAATGTGTATTGAAGAGAAGAGTAAGTATCAGATCCTCCAGTTTTAATTTTGGGGACTGAATGACCAGTGAATGATGCTTCTGACACTGGAACTACTGGGAAGCTAACAAGTTTTGCAATAACTTCAACCTTCAAGATGCTAAGTTCTGTGCCCACTCAATACAATACTCCAGGTAACTGGGAAAACAGTTTGGAGTTTTGAGATGCAAATCTGTGTTATCCGCATGGCACCCTAAGCCCCCTAGAGAGGTAGGATTAACCCAGAGGGAGATCTTGGACCGAGCACTGTATCCATGGAAATGTGAGCAAGGCTCTTTCTTCCCTGCCTGTAAGCTAACAGGCACCACCAGGCCTACCCTCTCCTCCCCCACCCACCGCCGGAGGGGGCCGGAGGAGGTCTCCAGCAGCTCTGAAACAAGCCCCTGCCTCTGAGTTCTGCGTGGAACCCAGGGCCTCACACGCTAGCCAAGAGTCCTACCACTGAGCTCTACACTCTGACTCTAAAACTCTCTCGGCAGTGTAGGCTGAAGAGTCTTGGAGACCCAGATGCCTTGATTTACTGGGAGGCAGTAGACTTTAAGGCTAGCTGTCCAGTGGACCATCTTACTGCACTCAAGATGCCCTTTTACCTGTACTGTTTTGCTATGGAACTCCCTCTAGTCAGCCAATCTGCCAATTTGTCCTTCAAGAAAGCTCACCTGAAAGGGCCTCAGAACACCATTCATTCCCGGGAACCACCTCCCTAACATCCCCAGGTTCCAGTGATCCCATCTGAGACGGAACTTCCCCTGACTTGTACTACCATGCTGAGGCTTATTAAAAAATAGGAATTAACCAGCTACCCTTGAAACGTTACATCTGTCAGGCGCAATGAGTTGTAGCCTCCCATTCTTCCAAAAGATATGTCCAAGCTGCACCACATGACCACAGCGTACATGAACGTGGCTTTATTTAGAAACAGGGCTAGCTGGAGTTTAGCTTGTTGGTAGAGTGACTATCTGGCATGTGAGAAGATCTGGGTTGTATCTCTAGCATTTTCAAAGCAGCAGTACAAAAAGACTCTTGTAGAAATGGGGTATTTCAGGCTGGAGAAATGGCTCAGCAGTTAAGAGCACTGACTGACTGCTCTTCCAGAGGTCCTGAGTTCAATTCCCAGCAACCCCAGGGTGGCTTACAACCATCTGTAATGGGATCTGATGCCCTCTTCTGGTGTGTCTGAAGATAGCTACAGTAAACTCGTCATATATATAAAACAAATAAAACCTTTTAAAAAAAGAAATGGGGTCTTTACAAATGAAATCATGAAAATGAATCAAGACGAATATAGATGGGTCCTAATCTAATGGCTGGTGTGTTCTAAGGCAGAGGAACCAGGACTGCAGAGATGGTTCAGTGGGTACAAGTGTTTGCTGGACAAGTCTCAGAACCTGGATTTGAATCTCCCAATCCTTTTAACAGTCCTTAATGCACATAAAAGCTGAGGGGCGGCTGACTGCAGTCCTATGTGCCTAGGAGGAGGTGGGAGGCAGCCAGCCTGGCTCCCATAGCACTGAAGAGATCTTGTCTCAAGGTAGAAAGACAAGGGCTGACACCTCAGGCTATCCTCTAACCCATCATCACATGGCACACATGCACACATGCACCTACACAAACACATACCAAAAGGAAAAGAGAAAAGCAAGCGGGACATGTTAGTGCAAACCTGGAATCCCGGCACTTGTGAAGCAGAGGCAGGAAGATCATGGGCTTGAGAAGTCAGCCTGGTGGGCTACACTATGACAACTGTCCTAATAACAATAATAATGATAATGATAATAAATTTAAAAAGGAGGAAGGGATGGCGCTAGCAGGCTAGCGAGAGAACTCAGCTGTCAGGAGCACTTGATGCTCTTGCAATAGACCTGAGCCACACCACATGACTCATCACCACCTCTAGTTCCAGTTTCAGGGGACTCAGTGCCTTCCTCTGACCTCCTTAGACACTTGGCACAAATGTGGTGCATATACCTACATGCAGACAAAAACACTTAGACACATAAATAATGTATTTTCTTAAAAAGTTGGCTTGGAGACATGAGCACAATAAGAGGCAGTTCTATGAAGACAGTGGCCAGGGACAGAGAGGGACACCCAAGGCTGGCTCTCAAACACGGGCTCCTGGAAGAGGCAAGGAACAGGGACAGACACAGATCAGCGCCTGCTTCCCATTGCAGGCTGAGGACTTTCCCCTCATCATTTAGGGAACTTGAGTCAGATAAAGCCAGATAGATCCCTGGCTTCCACACAGGAGTGGGCAGGAGGAGAGAATTGGGGTGTATCAGAAACAGAAAGATTCTCAGAGCATGTGTATGGGCTTCTCATGAGTTGTGGCTTATTAAATGACATTTTAAACAGGGATCTTGTGTGGGGATAGGGGAATTAAGAGAGGCGCTCTGGGGGTGAGGAAGACATGCCCACATTGCGTGGGGGCTCCTCAAGAAAGAGTAGCAATTAAGTGTCTTAGCAATAGACTTATGTATCTTTTTAGTGACTTTCAAGGAACATCTCAGAGGGTTACTAAGAAACCTTTTCCTTTTTCTCTCTCTGATGCAAGATATTCTAGAGTAGGTCCAGTGGTACCTCAGTGAGGTTATAGCCTGATGAGGTCAAGCTAGGCATCTTTAGGATCTTATTTCAGGATTAGGACATCTCCCTTTACTGTAAGGAATTTTCTAGCAAGAGTCTACGGAGGAAATCACAGCTCTGCAGCTGGGGAGGGAGAGAGGGACTAAGTAAATGTTGTTGACTATGTTAAACATCTTTGTAACGATTGAATGTTCAATTACGGGTCCTGTCCGGGTCTGTGTGGGGGTGTATGTACTCTGGCACATGAAGAAGCTGGGGCTGTCCAATCTCATGGAGCTGGGGTTATAGGCACTTGAGAGCTACCCAACAGGGGTGCTGTGAACTGAACTCTGGTCCTCTTCAAGATCAGAATGAAGTCTTGCCTGCGGGGCCAACCCACCAGACCCGTTCTTTTTATCTGAGAGCAGATCTACTATGCAGTTCCAGCTCACCTTGAACTCATGCAGACCACATTTCGTCTGCCTCCTGAATGCTATTGTGCTGTGATTCTTGTTTTTTTTTTTTTTTTTTTTTTTTTGGGGGGGGGGTGTTTTGCTTTGTTTTTGGTTTTTGAGACAGGGTTTTCTGTGTAGCCCTGGCTGTCCTGGAACTCACTCTGTAGACCAGACTGGCCTCGAACTCAGAAATCTGCCTGCCTCTACCTCCCAAGTGCTGGGATTAAAGGTGTGCGCCACCACTGCCCGGCTTGTGCTGGGATCCTTAACTAGGGAGAGCTTCACCCGGGCTCCTTTCTCCTTCTATTCTGTCCCATATTGACACCCAACTTCAAGTTACCAGCCTCCAGACCCCCGAGACTGGATCCTTACCACTTTTAAAGTGCTCAGTCTTGGAGCAGAGAGGAGGCTCAGAGCTGGCTCAGAGCTACTGGCAGTTTCCAGCCATGGCAGAGAGTGCAGAGCCATCTGTAACTCCAAAGGGATCCAAGGTCTCTGGCCTCGTGGTGAATGAAAAAAAAAAAAAAAAAGAAAGAAAAGTAAAAAAAAAATAAGGGCATGACTGCTCTTAGGTACGATGGAGGCAAAAGTTTACTGTAGTCAGGAGGGACAGCATAGCCAGAGGCAGGGGCATCTAGGAGAGCCCAGAGTGGACATGACCCTGAGCGATGTGAGGAGAAGTGGGGAGGGCAAGGAAGAGGTGGGTCTTAGAGGAACCAAGTGCAGCTGCTAAGAGGGTAAATGGTAAAAAAAAAAAAAAAGGGGGGGGAACTAAATGGTAGTTAAAATAGCTGGATTATATAGGGAAGAGCCTCTGGGTGGGGGTGGGGTGGGGGGAGGACATCCCAGCCCTTGAGCTGGAGAATTGGTGTGTGTGTGTGTGTGTGTGTGTGTGTGTGTATGTGTGCGCGCGTGTGTATGTATGTATATAAGGGCATGCCAACAATGCCCTGTAACAAACTGGGAGAATCTGGTAGCCAAGTTCACCTTGATATGTTAAACAGACACCTCAGTCATTGGTCCTAGGGCTTGGGACCTAATATTTGGCATCTCCAGTCATGTAAATATACCCCCCCCACATCTTCTAGCTCTCTGGTAGGAGAACCTACTACAGTAGAAAGTGTGCCCCTATATAAAGCTCTTTAGAAGCTGCCTCTTTACAGCCCCCCCTTTACAGACCCCCACCCCCACCCCGTAGGACACACTGGGTGCTTTTCCTTTATGGGGAGAAGGGTGTACAGAGGCTGGGTCAGTCATTTTCAAGCTTACCATGTTAGTTAACAGTCCCACAAGGTGACTCTCACAGGAGGATTAGGGATAAGGGGGCCACTTGGGGACTGAACACAGAAATTTTTTTCTTTCAATTTTTTTTTTT
>NC_034605.1:1833749-1838723 GCF_900095145.1 Mus pahari | reverse complement strand
TCTTTCTGGCATATGCAGTAGTGTCTGTGAACCCAGAAATTTTAACTGGGCAAAAAGAAACAAGGACAGAAAGCCAAAAGGGTTGCTAATCCAGGGCTAACCATAGAGGGTAACTGGGACGCAGCCTTGCTGAAATCTTTTAAGAAACCGTAGGGCACATTCCCAAGGCACTAGGGAGAAAAGTATTAAGTAAGTGTTGTTGAGTGTGTTGAAATAGTGTTTGCTCGAGGACACTCGTGTCCTAGTCTCCAGAAGAAAGCATATGGTATGTCACAAGGAAAGAAACATGTATGGTCCAGAATGGAGTGAAATATACTAATTGGTTGAGTTTAAAATAAGGCAATTATCCTGAGTTACTGGGACCAGATTATAGAGATAACTTCAAATTTCCTTAAGATCTTAAGAGATGTGGCACAGACCTGTAATCCCAACTACTCAGAAAGTGCAGGCAGGATGACTGCATAAGCAAAAGCGACTTGGAGAGGAAAGAGTTTACTCCATCTTACAGCCTATGCCATCATGAAGGGAGTCAAGGGAGGAACCTGGAGGCAGGGGCTGATGCAGAGGCTATGGGCGAGCCCGGCTTGCTGACTTGCTTACCTGCTTCAGTTCAGCCTGTTATTCCCCTCCCCTCCCCTCCCCCCAGCCCCTTTGGATTTTTTTTTAATTGAAAGTAACTTGTATACTATATATTCTGACCATAGTTTCCTCTCCCAGATTCTCTCCACCCATCCAACTCAATAGCTTCTTTTCTACTCCCTTTATAAAACAAACAAACCAGAATTAAAACAAACAAACAAAAAATGAAGGGAAAAAGACAATGAAAAAGCACAAAAAACACATGCACACAACAGCATACACACACATACATACATAAACACATACACATACATGCACATACATATACATGCATACATACACACACATGTACACAACAGCACACAAATACTCATACATATATACAAACATGCACATACATACATACACATACATGCACACATGCACACAACAGCACATACACATGTACACAACAGCATACATTCATGCACATACATACACACATGTGCACATGCACAACAGCACACACACATGCACATGCACACATACACACACATGCACACATACACGCACATGCACACATGTGTGAGCATGCACACACACACATACACACAAATCTCAAAAAACACAAAATCAAAAACCATGATATATAAGCAAAAGATCAGTAAGGTTTTAAAAAAAAAAAACCCCAAGCAAAGCAATCTAAGACCACTCGCCACCCTTCCCCTCACAACCCCCAAACCACTGTGTTGTCTGTGTTAGCCATCTTCTCCTGAGCATGGTCCATACCCAGTCCCGCCCTGTGCGTCTCCGTTGGAGAAAACAGACTGCTGCTTTTCAGCGATTATCAGTTAGAGATAGCTTCCTGGTTAGGGATGGGAGCTTGTGCCCGTTTCGCCCTCTTGGCACTGGGACCCTATCTGGCTTGGACCTGTGCAGACCCTGTGTGTGCTGCCATGGTCCCTGCGAGTTCTTTTGTGCTCCTTCTGCCTCCTCTCCCTCACCTTCTGCATAGCTCCCTTGCCCTGAGAGGTTTAAATATGATTGGCTCTCCTTTGACCCTTAGAGTTCAGGGCCACCCATTCATATGTTCATGCTCATACTGAGACAAATGACAAGTACTAGAAGCTAGAGACACCCAGAGTGGGAAGAAAAAAAGAGAAGTCAGGGAGAGAGAGAGGGAGAGACAGAGAGGTGTTAAGCAGAAGGTACAGGTATGTGGGTGTTTGTCTCAAACTGACTATTGCCTGCTCTAAGAAATCATTAAATAAACATTGGCTGCAAAATGACCCAGAGTTAAAGAGTGTTCACTGTTTTCTAATCAAAGGTGAAGCTGTTTATTCTCAGTCCCGGCTTCCTACTTTGAGTCCGAGGCACCCTTTACCCTTTGCCCTTTGCTCTTTGCCCTAAGGTAGGCCATCTTCCTTGATCATCTTTGGCCTGAGGTTACTGAAGATAAGAATTACAAATTATCCATCTGTGCTAGCTTTATGGTGGAGACAGTTCCGTAGTTAGACCTGGCTTCTGAGTCTCCAAATTGACTCTTGACTGATAAGATGAAAGATGAGGACTGGCCAAGCTGGCACAGGCTTGTAATCCAAGAGGCTGAGGCAGGAGGATCATGAATTTGAGTCCAGATGGAGCTGTATAGTGAGCTCCAGAGTAGCTTGCACACACAGTAAGATCCTGTCTCAAAACAAAGTAGAGCAAAGCAGAAAACAAGCAAAACCCCCAAGACAAATGAAAAAGCGAGCCGAGGGTAAGGACAATGACAGGAGAGGAGGAAATGTGATTTATCCACACTGCTCAGAGCATTCAGCACCGGGACACAGACAACACGGACAACCCCTTTCCCGAGTGTCCTTCAGCCTTGACCTTCTTGGCTTCTCTGAGCACTGCATCTCCCTCTGCTCGTCACAGCACCCTACCAGATGTCTGTAGCCCCGTGTCCTTCCAGGACAGCGAGGCTTCCACCTCCTTGCTTGGCAGGGCGATCCAAGTGACAGATGGGTGGTTATGTACATGAGCCTTTAGAGCCCTTCCCACCTGCAGAGTATGCGACTCATGCATGGGGTGGGTGTGGCCTGACTCTTGGTGGTGATGTCAGCTCAAGGCCTGGCCTGTTGATGCTACCTTTCTGAATTTTTCTTTTTTTTTCTTTTTTTTTAGATTTATTTATTATGTGTAAGTACACTGTAGCTGTCTTCAGACACTCCAGTAGAGGGCGTCAGATCTTGTTATGGGTGGTTGTGAGCCACCATGTGGTTGCTGCGATTTGCACTCCAAGAGCAGTCGGGTGCTCTTACCCACTGAGCCATCTCACCAGCCCTCTGAATTTTTCTTGACTGTATCCATTCGTGTCCTTGTCTACAGATTTGCCTTACTCCATACTCGCTGTGTCCCAACATAACTCGCTGTGTCTCCTAGCACAAGTCTTTGCCTCCACCCTCCATCCCAACCCAGTGTTACTCGGGCTAGGCACAGCTTGGATGATGCTGCAGCCCCTCCTGAGTACCTGGGGAGGGGCCTCTGTTTATGGAAACAAGAGCCTCACTTGTGAACCCAACAAGTTAAGCGAGGGGTGGAATACACTTCACTCTACTGCATTCCTGCTCTGGGCGAGATGCTGAGACCCTCAGGGCGGATGAAATTCCCTGGGAGAGCCCCAGGTGTTCGCACATCCCCCAGCTTAAGGCCATTGTTACCTTACATCAAAGCTCATTGCACAGTCACCCCAAGCATCAGAGACTCTTATTCTTATCCTTGAAATGCAGATGACAAACACCAGAATTTATGGAAGTCAAGAACGGCTAGTGTCTCTTCCTATTTTGATCTTTAATTAAATTGATTTAGCCTGTGTGTGTGTGTGTATGTGTGTGTATTGTGTGATACAACTTTTCCTGGAGAGACAAAACACATTTGTCTTCCCATCTCAGATAAGGGAACCATGGCAGAAGAAAGTGTAGATACCACCAAAGTCCAACTTGGTGAACCAATATGTTTTATTGGGTCAAAGACCACTCCAGGATGGGTGACAGCTCATATAAACTGGGAAACCTGGATCACACTGCCCAGCTACTGACAGCTAAACAGGTTGGAGGGTGTCCTTCCAGGTGCCTTAGTTGGTCGAAATCTCCTCTTGGCAGTTCTGAGAGTCTTTGCAGGAGGGCTCTGCTTACCCTGGAAGGGAGGGGCCTAATGAATATGGTCAGTTTCAGGGAGTTCCTGAAGCTGTTTTTGTGTTGTTTATTTCCCTTCTTAAGGAGCACCCACTGCAGGATGGGATGTGATCACAAAAAAAAAAAAATGTCCAAAGCAAGATACAGGGAAAAATATTCTCTTAGATTATAACTGAAAAAGCATGCAAGGAGTTAATATTATCATCCAAGAAAATGTTTATATGCCTTTGATATAAACTGTAGGCTTGTCTATATTACACAATCATTCCTGGCATATAAAATGGTCCTTACAACTGAGGTGTGAATTCAAAGGCGTGTTTTGTAGATGAGACAAGGAATGTCAGGAAAAGAGCTTCAGCCAAGGTTGGGAAGGTTGAGATAGTGTCTTCAGTTGATGGACTCCTCTTGGTCAGAACCCACAACATCCACTGGAGATTGTTTTTTCTGGCTGCTTGATGGCTGGGCTTGGAAGAACTTCTGATCTATGCATTGAGAAATCACCTGCACTTCCTTTCTTATGCTGGGCGTGGAAAATTTATTTAGACTTAGAATAGCAGTGTGTATGTATGGTGTACATACATATGTATCTCATGTACGTGCATGTGTATGTGTCCAGGAGGTGCCACGCTCATGCACAATTGCCAAAGGAGGCTCTTGAGTGTTGTCGTTTGGTACTCCGTCTCATCCCTTTAGGACAGGGTGTCTCACTGAACTGGGAACTAGGCTTACAAACAATCAACTCCATCAGTCTTCCTGTCTTTACCCACAACAGTGAGAGGGTTGCAGGTGACTAAGCCATGCTTTTCTGTGGGTTGTAGGGATCTCAACTTAAGCCCTTATCCTCACACAGCAAGTGCCCTTCCCCACTGAGCCATTTCCTCTGTCTCTTATTTAGTTTTATGATACAGGGTTTCATGTAGAGCAGGCTGGTCTTGAAGTCACTATGCAGCTGAGGCCGACCTTGAACTTTTGATTTTTCTGCCTCTACCTCCAGTGTGCTGGCATTACAGGTGTGCACCAAAGTGCCTGTGTGAGCTTTAATTTTAAGAATGGAGAATGCTAACACTGGTGCATTTATTATCTATTGTGGAGCGCCGCCTCACATAGCCGGCCTCACATAGCCGTTACAGCCGTTGCTGGGAGTGATACTATGTTGCGCATGCGTAAGCCAGGCCACACCCTAAGGGCCGGAGTGCTCGCCTCTGACATCACATCGCATGATTCGACCTGTGCCAAT
>NC_034605.1:1810112-1833738 GCF_900095145.1 Mus pahari | reverse complement strand
GTATAAAAGCTTTGCTACAGAAGGATCCTGTTTGTGTGCCGCGTCGTTCTTGCTGGCGAGACGGTTGGCGCGGGACAATCTATCAGATGAATGGATAAAGAAAAGCAGCATTCAGACACACAGTGAAATCTTTTGCACATTGCACCCCTGCTGAGAGTCCAGTGACGTCATTTGTTTCAAGATGGATAGAAGGAAGGTTGTTGAGTGAAGTAAGGCAGGCACAGAAAGACAAGTGCTGTCTGCGCTTATTCATCTAAAGTCTGACACACAGATCCCACGGATCCCACGGGAGAGAGGAGGATAGGATCCCAGAAGCTAGGAAGGTAGGGAAAGGCTGAATGACAAACAGGAAGATAGACTTAGGTGGAAAGACTAGCTTCCAGAGTTGTCTACTACACCGTGCTGTGGTGCACAATGATTTACTATGTATCTCAATGATTTACTATGTATCTCAAAGCCAGGCGGAAACCTTGCAAGTTCCCAGCACAAAGAAATACTAATTACCCAATTTGGTGGTTACACAATGAATACATGTATCTAGTTAGCACCTATCCACCATAAATGTATGGAATTATGTGTCAGCACAGGTAAAGCAGTACAGTTAAATGTATACATTTAAGAAGGTGTTGTGTGGACACTCCCTGCTAGTTTCTGGGAGATTAGAAACTTCAGAAGAGAAGTTTGTCTTTATGCTTTTAAAATTGGAGCTATGACCTAAGGGAAGGAGACGCAGGCCTGTCCTTTTTCCACTCCCCTTCTTTCTTCTCTCCTTTCTTTCTTTCTTTCTTTCTTTCTTTCTTTCTTTCTTTCTTTCTTTCTTTCTTTCTTTCTTTCTTTCTTTCTTTCTTTAAAGAAGAGGGTGTCAGATCTTGTTACGGATGGTTGTGAATCACCATGTGGTTGCTGGAACTCTGGACCTTCGGAAGAGCAGTCGGGTGCTCTTACCCACTGAGCCATCTCACCAGCCCTCTTCTCTCCTTTCTTCTCTTCCTTCCTTCTTTCTCCTTCCTTCTTTCCTGCTCCTTCTTCCCTCCCTTTTTCTCCCTCCCTCCTTTCCTTCTTTCCTTTCTCCCTCTTCTCCTTCACAGTACAACAGAGTGACGTCTCTCCTTTCAAGCTGTGCTATGTTGCTTAGCTTAGCCTCAAACTCAACATCCACCTGCCCTGGACTCTTGCTGGTTGGGACCAGAAATGCATGTCACTGTGCCTCATTAAAGAAAATATGAAAAGCCCAAACCAGAAAGGGAAATATTAATAATTTTAACAACACTACTAAAGTTTCTGCACGATAAAAAGATATTCAATCTGCACAAAAAGACAAACCACAGACTCGCTGTGGGTCCCTGTGCTTTTGCTCTGCTGTGGAGGAGGCAGAGAAACCCTCTCCAGAATATGTGAAGAGCTCTACAAAGCAAAGCAAAGCAAAACAAAAAACAAAGAACAAAAAACAAAAACAAACAAACAAAAAGACTTGGAAACAAATAGTGAAAATATAAGTAGGGTGTTAACAGAAGAGGACAACTGAATGGCTTGCATGAGAAGATTTTCAATCTCTCCATAATCCAGAGAATGCAAATTAAAATAAGATGCCTATTTTACATTTAGCACATTGGCAAATAATATTGAAAGCTTAGTGAGATTCATTATCTATCTCTCTGTTTCTATCTATCTATCTATCTATCTATCTATCTATCTATCTATCTATCATCTAGCTGTCCATTTGTCTATCATTCTGTCTGTCTGTCTGTCTGTCTGTCTGTCTGTCTGTCTGTCTGTCTGTTTAGCAATGGTGAGCCTGCCTAGGCCAGAGGACAATTTGTAGGAGTCTATCCTCTTCTTCCACCATCTGGGTTCCAGTGGCTGAACTCAGTCATGAGGTTAGGGACAAGTTCCTTTGCCAGCTGAATGATCTTGCTGGCCCCCAAATGGAGTGAGTTCTGGTTACCAGGAAGGGATCTTGGCATCTTGGTCTGTCTGTCTGTCTGCCTCTCAGATGCTTTCTTAGTTTTGTGCTTATAGATGTGTATATGAGTGTGTGGCATATGTGTACCAGGCCTGTACCTTCGGAGGCCTGAAGAAGATATTGGGTGTCCATCTCTCTCATTGACCCTGGAGCTACGCTGGCAAGAGCTTGGAGTTCTCTCATTGGAGATCACTTCCCCTTGATGTGCAGTTGGATGATGTCTGGGAAACATGAAGCTGGTCACGCCCTCTCACCCACAAGCAGCTTTTCCGGGTGGATGCATGCACAAAAGAGTGTGTAATATATATACATAAGAATTAGAAATAAGCCGGGTGTGGTAGCACACGCCTTTAATCCCAGCACTGGGGAGGCAGAGGCAGGCGGATTTCTGAGTTCGAGGACAGCCTGGTCTACAAAGTGAGTTCCAGGTGAGTTCCAGGACAGCCAGGGTTATGCAGAGAAACCCTGTCTCAAAAAAAAAAAAAAAAAAAAATTAGAAATAAATTTCCATCAAGAAGGAAGGGCTCTGCTTATAATCTGCACTTAGGAGGCCGAGACAGGTCTCATCTCCAAAGAGAAAAAGGGAAAAGAAAGGAAGAAAGAAGGAAGGAACACAGAGAAATGGAGTATGGGGTTCGCTATTGCTGGCCTCTTAGCAGGGAAGGCCAAGTCTTCTGGAAGCTGGGAGATATGGATTCTTCCCTGGGGCCTTCAGAAAGGAGCTGCCTACATTTTGATTTTATCTCTGTCTCTGTCACATGGCATCTGCTACTATTGTGTATGTGTGTGTGTGCGCGCGCGTGTGCACACGTAGATGCATATGTGTGTACAGGTGTGCATGCAGGTGGTCAGAGGTTAATCTCTGCCATCATTCCTCTTGTTTGTGACGTGTGGTTTCTCACTGGTGGAGTTTGGCAACTGTGCTGACTGGCCAACGGGTCCCAGGGGTCCACACGTTTTCACCCTCCCTGTGCTGGACCACTGGGTTTTAGTTGTTGTTGTTGTTGTTGTTTTTTTTTAAAAGATTTATTTATTTATTATATGTAAGTACACTGTAGTTGTCTTCAGACACTCCAGAAGAGGGAGTCAGATCTCGTTATGGATGGTTGTGAGCCACCATGTGGTTGCTGGGATTTGAACTCAGGACCTTCGGAAGAACAGTCGGGTGCTCTTACCCACTGAGCCATCTCACCAGCCCCCTGTTGTTGTTTTTTAATGTGGGTTCTGGGGCTTGAACTCGGGTCCTCACGTGAAGCAAGTCCTTCATGGGCTGAGCTGTCATCCCCCTAAGACTTCTCGTACAGTGTTTCTGAGCAAGTTTTACCTAGATATTCTTTGGAGGACTTTTGTGTTCCAGACGCCTGTCTAGATGCTAGATACTATTGTAAATAAAACTGTTTGGGACTTTTGATGTCTTCTTTCTCTCCTCATAAAAGGTTACCTGGAACACTCAATCGCCTTAAGGGTGATTACATGGGGATACTGATTCCGTCCCTGTTTGCTTGGTCCCCTTGCCTTGGGCAGTACATCGTTACAGGAGCATGGTGAGCAAAGCTGCCTGGGTCACGTTATCTGGGAATGAGAGAGGGAGAGTGGAGAGAGGAGAGGAGAGGAAGAAAGGGGAAGGCAGGGAGAGTGGGGGAGGGGTTATAGTGTCTTCTTTCAGGACACTCCTGGTATGATACAGTCAGACCCATCTCCTAATGATCCACTCCCATCCATCGGAGCCACTGACTGGGAACTATGTCTTTAGCATTTGTACTTAATTACCCAAACTATACTAGCCTTAGCCTTAGGGCACATTCTCCTGTCCCCACATTCAAAGGCTGGTCCCTTGACAGACAGTGGTGGTAGCAATGCCTGCCTTTAATCCCAGAACTTGGGAAGCAGAGGCAGGAGGATCTCTGTGAGTTCAAGGCCATTCTGGTTTACCAAGCAAGTTCCAGATCAGCCAAGGCTATATAGAGAAACCCTGTCTCAATAAATAAATAAATAAATAAAAATAAAAAAAATAAAAATAAAAACAAACAAAAAGCCAGTCCTTAAACTGTCTGTATCTGGTCCTCAGCCCTGGAATTTGGTGGGGAAGCACATTTGGGGTCCTACCGAACCTCGCCTTTTGACTGACACTGGAGGGGGAGCCATCAGTGCTGTGGTAACCCTTCTGGGGGGTGTTCTGGGGTACGCTATAGGGATCTCTGCTCTTATGTGAGGCTACCTCCTCCTCCTGCACCCCACTCAAGGAGCTGAGTGTCCCACCAAAGGTTGCTGCAGAGGTCCCAAATGAAATTCTCTTTAGATTCTTATATGTTGCTCTTTCAGCAGGGCCATAGGGACAACCCTATGCCAGAGGGCCACTTAGGGACAGCCCTAGCTGTGGTATTAGCTGCCCTGTGGTGTTCAGAGCTCCAGTTTGGATGGGATCTGATCGTTTCTTCTTGGAAGCCCAGGTCTCCTTGGCAGCCTTTGTGGGCACTGGGCAGCATTTTATATAACACCCAGTGACAGAGACCAGCCTTTTTTCAGAGGTACTTAACACCCAAGGCAAAGTGGGATACAGCCCAATTCCTAAAGTGTGGGGGGAGGTGTGAGATCTTCTGGATTGTTAAAAAAAAATCATTCAGAATCTCTGCCTAAGCAAAACATCGACTTAGTTTTTATGATGTGTGTGTGTGTGTTCACGTGTGGGTATGTGCATGTATGTGTGTATGTGCATGCATGGGGAGGCCAGAACACAGCCTTGAGAATCACCCTTAGAGATTACCTCTTCCTCCTTTGAGGCAGGGTCTCTCCCTGGCCTGGGGCTCACTAATTGGGTTAGATGGGTTGTCCATCCATGAGGCTGCAGAGATCTGTCTATTTCTGTTTCCCTGGTGCTGGGCTTTCTAGTATGTGCCACCAAGACTATCAGTTCTTTTTCCCATTAAATCCAGAAACAAGTTTATTTGTGCCATAATATTTTTATTATTGTTATTTTTATCCATTCATTTTACATGCTACTCACTGCCAATCCTCCTGGTCACCCCATCTCACAATCCTTCCCATGTCCCTTCTTCCCTTCTCCTCTGAGAGGGTGGAGGCCCCCCCAGTGCCCATCATTTTTATGTGGGTTTGAGGACCAAACCCATCTCTTATGTGTGTTCACGTGCAGGTATGTGCATGTATGTGTGCATATGCATGCATGGGGAGACCAGAACACAGCCCTGAGAGTCACCTTAGAGATTTCCTCCTCCTCCTTTGTGGCAGGTGTGCCGAGTATGCTATTTACTGAGCTATCTCTCCAGTTTCCTTGGCTTGGCTTTTAAAGTCCCTGAAGACATGGCTTCCCTTTCTCCCTGCCCTCCCTGTGATAAGGTTCAGGAAAAGCAGAGTGTCTCCTGGCTCATAGGGGACGTGCTTGCCTGTCTCTAAGGCTTATGGGTTATTTTTCTATCTTATTTTTTGCTCCTCTGTCTGGGACAGCAACCCAGGACCACAGCTCTACTGCCCCATCCACGTGTATCGCTTGCTCGCTTATCGCATTAAATTAGCCTCAGACGCCAGAAGCCACTGCAGAGCCTGGCCAACTTCTGGAAACTGCCATCTATCTGTCACCCTCTGTCAGGTGTCCCTGCTGTTTATCTATGTCCTTGTAGGCTGTGGACCTTTTACGCAATCATCTTAGTCAAGATGATCCCTTTAATCACACAGAGCTTATTTTCTAATGTGAGGCTATAAAAATGCATTGTTCAGAATGTGGGTGGCGTGGTGTTTTGTCCTTGGGTGGCTGGAATGAGCGAAGCCTGTAGCTATGTCCAGGATGACAGCAGCTGTCACAGTCTAGAGTTGGTGTGGTCTGGAGACCGTTCTGTTAGTGAGGAAACGCAGGGAGGAAGCTGGAACACGTTCACAGAAAGAAGGTCACTCAAGACGTCCCGGAGGATGTATAATCTCATAAAAGGTCGGTGTGAAAGGACAGTGTGGAGACCAGGCACTCTTCCTTTCGCAGGGCACATGAGTGGGGGTTACAGGATCTATATAAGAAGGAAGGGCACAGTGGGCAGAGTTTGAAGTCCCACTACTGGCACGGATCCCTGGGCCTCACTGTTCAGCCAGCCTACAGAACCTGGTAGGCTCTGGGTGAGAGTGAGAGAGCCTGTCGCAAAAAAAAAAAAAAAAAAAAAAAAAAAAAAAAAAAAAAAAAAAAAAAAAAATTAGGTGGACAGTGTGGAATGACACCTGAAGATGACTTTTGGACTCTACATGCAGGCACACACACATGACAGCACACACACGTACATCTGTCTACACCCATTCCTGCAAGACACAGGGGTGTTTCACTGACACCAGGGCAAGAGTGAAGTTATAAACAACACTAAGAGTTCAGAGGTGACTTGGAGTGTTCACAAGCTTACAGAGAACTAAGGCAACACCACCCCACCCCACCCCCGCCTTTCAGGGTCTCCTACAGATAACATCCCATGGAATTTGAGACTTGGTTGTTATATGCAGTTGCTTGTCATTTGTGACATTTGGAGGGGTGATTTTCGCTCTGGGGACTGCTGATGTATTTCAAAGAGATTTACCTGCTTCTCCTCAGAGAGAGTCTTTCTTTGTATTATTAATCAAGCTGAGCTCTGAATCACAATTTTCCTTCTAGTGCAAAGTTTGGTGCAATTCTCACTGTGGCCAGCAGATGGCAGAATAACACAGTGTTCTGAGTTTGGATTCGCATTTCTGGAGGATGGAGCAAAGCAGTAACTCCTGGGTTCTGTGCATTTCCGCCCCCCTCCCCGCCCCCATAAACTGCAATTGTGTGTGTGTCTGTGAGTCTGTGTGGTGTGTATGTGAGTGTATGTGTGAGTATGTGTTTGTGTGGGGTGTGTGTGTCTGAGTGTGTCTGTGTGGTGTGTACGTATGTGTGTGGTGTGTGTGCATGTCTGAGTATGTTTGTGTTTGTGTGGTGTGTGTGTGTCTGAATGTGTGTGTGTTTCTGTGTGTCTGTGTGGTGTGTATTGAGTGTGTATGTATGTCTGAGTATGTGTTTGTGTTTTTGTTGTGTGTGTGTCTGAGCGTGTGTCTGAGTGTGTGTATATGTCTGAATCTGTGAGTGTGTTTGTGTAGTGTGTGTGTGGCTGAGTGTGTGTGTATGTGTGGTGTTAAAACCTGAACACCTTCAAGACATCAAACATAGAGGATGTTCTGACCATTGCTGTGGAAGCCGCGGCTGGCTGCATGCAGTGCCATTGGGTGGCTGCGCTCTGACTTGGCCGTGAAATCTGAAAAGCTCAGCACTTTTTCTGAGCTGGTCTTGTTCCCATTCTTGTCGAGAGAAAGCCTAGTATATGGACGCACAGAAGAGATAAAATCACAAGCTGGGAAGGCATGCCTTGTGGAATGCCAGCTACAGAGAAACACATGGAAAAGAAATAGGGCAAACTTCACGCTGGTGCAGAAACACAGAGGAGCAAGGGTTTCTGGGACATTCTGACTTGTTTACAGTACTGAAGATTGAACCTAGGGCTTCGAGCATGCTGGTCCGTATTCCCAGTCCTCTTTTCAAATTGTGTAGTCTAGCCTCAGACTCATTCTGTAGCCCAAGCAGGCCTTGAACTTGGACCTCACCCACCCTAGTCTCTGGGTGCGCAGCAGGCTCAGCTTGAGTGTCTGTATATGATCTTACTACTCTAAAATTAAAGAACTGTGTGATCCCGTTAGCATACTGCGCCATTATTTGGTGCAATCCCCATCTATCCCTATCTGCTGAAGAGGGAGGTGCTGTCTGATGGCTTCACCAATCTCTCCACGTTCCAGAAATAAAAAAAAAAAAAAGCCTTCTGAGGAAGCATTGCAATCTCTCCCCAAGAGCTGTGTGACCTCGTCATCTGTGCTGGCACCAAGGCGCTGGACTGAAGGTAGCAGAACCGGCTCACTGAGTTCTTTGGTTGGTATGAAATGTGTGCCTGGCACAGAGCGGACCCCGGGACACAGTGACTAGTTGGTGTCTAATTAGTGGTTAGATGGATGGCCCTAACTATGACTTTAGGTAGTGGAGCAAATCTCAGAGTCTACAGTTCTACAGGATGCACGGGGATGATAACATATCCCACCTCCACTGAGACACTTCTCCCAACAAGGCCACACTTCCCAATGCTTTCAAATAGTTCCCTGTGGCCAAGCATTCAAAAATAGGAGCGTATGGTTCAAACCACCACACCATGCAAGGTCAGGCTCAGTGCTGGTGATTGAACCCAGGGCTTCCTGCATGCTGGCTCCAGTCTACCAACTGAGCTGCATCCCAAGTCTTGTGACCAAGTTAAAGTCAATGGAATAACAAGCTACTTTGTTTCAGTAAAATAACTTTTTTTTCTTGGTGGTGGTAGTGGTGGGAGCCCAAGGCTGAGCTCAGTGTGAAACAGCTGACCTTCCTTCCCTACAGGAGACGTTGAGATTAAGAAGACATAAGCATAGGCTGGTGAGATGGCTCAGTGGGTAAGAGCACCCGACTACTCTTCCGAAGGTCCGGAGTTCAAATCCCAGCAACCACATGGTGGCTTATAACCATCCCTAATGAGATCTGATGTCCTCTTTTATTTATAATATATTTATTTATAATAAATAAATTTAAAAAAAAATAAAGTTACCTTACTACTTAAAAAAAAAAAAAAAAGCCGGGCGTGGTGGCACATGCCTTTAATCCCAGCACTCGGAAGGCAGAGGCAGGCAGATTTCTGAGTTCAAGGCCAGCCTGGTCTACAAAGTGAGTGCCAGGGCTACACAGAGAAACCCTGTCTTGAAAAACCAAAAAATAAAAAATAAAAAGATGTAAGCGCTGATGTTTTTGGAGCTCATGAGGAAAAAAATAGATAACTAGAAGAAGATATTATGACATTGTGGTCACATACACTTGTAAATCCTGTGATGTCTCCATTCAAGAGATTTATAATGTCTATAAGCACCTTACAAACTCAGCAACTTTGTTTAAAGGAAATCAAATCTCTAACTAAAGGAAACAGAGTTGGAACAACAGCTGCCACTTTCAATTGTCTGGTAGCCTTGTTGAAAAGACACAAATGATATTGAGTTTAACACTGTTTATTTACACCCACAAATACTAAATAATGTCATTTCATCATGCAACCAAAAATTTAAGAACTCATTAATATTTCTGAAACGTGGCTTTACTTAGGGTAAGCTTTAGTTATTTTTCTATTGCTGGGGGGGGGGGAAGACACCACGATCAAGGCAACTTACGAGAGAAAGCATTTAACTGTTGGCTTGCCTACCGTTTCAGAGGGTGAGTCCGTGACCATCACAGCCGGAGCAAGGCGGCAGGCAGGGATGACGCTGGAGCAGTAGCTGAGAGCCTGCACGGATCCAATCGCAGGAAGCAGAGGAGAGGGAGAGCCGGGCCTGGCATGGGACTTTGGAAACCTTCAAGTGCATCCCCCAGTGACACACCTCCAACAAGGCCACACCTCCTAATCCTTTTAAACAGTCCACGGACCGGGAAAATAGATGAAATAGATGAGGCGATAGGGGCCATTTTCATCAAACCACCACAGGGTACGTCATAGTTAGGACTGACCGCCTGTTGTAGCCACCTATCTAGTGGCTACTATGTTGGAGATCAGAGAATCCAGAACCCCAGACCAAACCTAAAAAGTTAGCCGAGAGTTGCATGTTACTAAAGCACAGTAAAATGGTTCATCTTAAAAAATCCTGCTTTTTAGGTTTATTTATTTTACTTTCTGTGTGTGACTGTTTTGTCTCTATGCGTGTATGTACAGCATGCCATGCCAGCTACCCTCAGGGGTCAGAAGAGGGCACTAGATCCCCTGGAACTGGAGGGATGGATGGTTGTGAGCGGCTGTGTAGGGTGCCGTGTCCCCTGCAAGAGCAACAAGTATCACACTCAGCCACGGATCCAGCTCGCTTTAGTGTTAATTTTGTGTGTGTGTGTGTGTGTGTGTGTGTGTGTGTGTGTACAGGAGAGGGTGTCCGATCCCCCGGAGGCAGATGCAGAGATGGTTGTGAGTTGCCCAGTGTGGGTGTTGGGAACTGCACTTGGGCCCTTTCAAGAGCAGGACACACTGTTAACAGCTGAGTCATACCCCCCCTTCTGTCCCCATACCTGACTCACGGTTAATTTTGGCAGGTGTGCTGGAGAGTTTTATAGCAACCTGACACAAGCTAAAGTCTTCAGAGAGAGGAGGGAGCCTCAACTGAGAAAATGCCTCCATGAGATTGGGCTGCAGGCAAGCCTGTAGGGCATTTTCTTAACTAGTGACTGTTGGGAGAGCTCAGCCCGTGCACGGTGGGTGGTGCCACCCCTGGGCTGGTGGTCCTGGGTTCTATAAGAAAACAGGCTGAGCAAGCCAGTAAGCAGCACCCCACTCCCCATGGCCTCTACACGAGCCCCCGCCTCCAGGTTCCTGCCCTGTTTGGGATCCTGTCCTGGCTTTCTGCGATGATGGACCGTGATGTGGAAATGTAAGCCAAATAAACCCTTTCCTCCACAACTTGCTTTCTGCGCATGTTTCATCACAGCAACAGTAACCCTGACTAAAACAATAGGTGATTGGATAGGACTGAAAAGCACAAAGGAGACTCATAATGCTCACCACGGAGTGTACCTGAGACCAGAACTGACTACATCAGTAGGGTTCTGACTTAATCAATGATAGATTCATTTTTTTAAAATGGGCTATTTTATTTACATTTCAAATGCTGTCCCCCTTCCTGGTCTCCCCTCTGCACCTCCTTCCCATCCCTCCTCCCCTTTGCCTCTAAGAGGGTGCTCCCACTCCCGCTTCACCCCTCTAGCATAGGTTCACGTTTTGAACTTACTGTTGGGAAGTGGTGGCTCTGAGGATGGTCGATGTGACTAGAGGGAATGGGTCGCTGGGTGTGTGTCCTTTCACGGACTGCTGTTCACCCCCCCCCCCCCCCCGTGCTCCTTCCTGCTGCTGCTTCACTCTGCTTCTGGTCCACCCTGATGGAGCTGCTCAGCCACGCCCTTTACAACAGGAAGGATGGAATCCTCTGCAGCTGTGCAGAGGAAAGCTTTCTTCCCCTGAGCTGTTTGTCAGGTATTTGTCGAGGTGACAATAAAACTAGCCAACACAGACAGAAGGGTCAGAAGGGGGAGAGGGTGCCATGGGCAAGGCTGATGTGACAGCAAGGTTAAGTTCGATACAAAAAGTATACAAAAGTATAAAAAATGAGCTCAGTGGGCAGGAGAGAGGGGTGTGCGCATGAGGACCTGAGTGTGGATTTCAGAACCCCAGTGACACGTGGGTATGGACCTGTGTGTCCTGTTAACCCCAAGGTTGTTGGGGACAGAAAGATCACAGTGGTTTGCAGGCTGCTAGCCTATCTGAAATGTCAGCACCATTGAGGGGAGGACCCTGCCTCAAAAGGAATAAGGTGGGGAGTAATAGAGGAAGACCCCCCTTCTGATTTCCCTGTGTTCCTGTTCTGTCTCCCTCTCCCCCCTCTTCTCCCCTCTCTCCTTCCCCCCTCTTCCCCTCTCTCCCCCTCTCTTCCCTCTCCCCCCTCTCCCACTCTCCCCCTCTCCTCTCTTCCCCCTCTCCCCTCTCCCCCTCCACCCTCTCTCTCATGCATGAATGCACATACACACACACACACACACACACACACAGTACTTTAAAAGTATTAAAACATTTAAAAAGTGCTGCCTATTAAAGAAGACTTAGCTCCAAGTTAATGACCACTGCTATTAAAATGCCTTCCCTCGGAGAGATGTCAAGAGTATCTGTCCCTTAAGCTCCCAGTAACAAACGGAGGCTCGGTTCCAACACAGTCCACTCAGGGGAACCCAGAAGTTTATCAGGGCTGCTTATAGGGCAGTGGGCGAGGGGTTATGGGCAGGAACGTGGGTGGCCTTAAGGCAGAAACACTGGAAGGTCTCTACCCAGCGTGGACGGTGGCTCTCATCCGTACCCTTCACATACCACACAGCCTCTGGCCCCTCCACCAAGACCACGTTAATTAGGGCAGAATTGTGTACAACTGGTTGGGAGGGGTGGATACTCAGGTGAGGGTCCCCTGACCCTCCTTATGGAGGGGTGATGGAAGGCTCACAGTTTGAAGGCCCAGCTGTGATGCTCTTTTACAAGGGTCAGCAGGATGCCTGAGAATGGCAGTTCTTTGGCTTAGAGGATAGTCCTGTACAATGGCGCTTTATGAATTCCTCTGTCCTAGACAGAGCTGAGGAGAGGCACTTGTGGGGTGCCAGGAGGGGATAGCTGTCTTATGTCTGTCCTTTGCTTTACAATTGCTTCTGTGTCTGGAGGGCGAGGCGGGAGTACCCAGCCTTTTAGCCACATGAGACTTGCAAGAGTTGTCTTGGGCCACACATTAAGTCCCGGGGTGACCGACTGGCCGCCTGTGGATTATGAGAGCTTACATTTTTATTTTGTATGACACCGACCTGATGAACTCCCTTGGGCCACAGATGGCCCGAGGCCCGAGGATCGGACACCTTTGCCAGCGTGCTGAGCCTGACTTTAAATTTGTTTTGACGTTACTGTGTATGTGTGTACATGTGTGCACTCACATGGTAAGCGATGCACCCACACGTGTGTCTGCATATTAACATCACCCCTCCTATGTGGAGGTCAGAGGATAACTGTGTGGGACGGTTCTTTCCTTTCACTGTGTGGGCTTTGAGGATTAAACTTAGGTCATCAGGCTTGGTGACAAGCGCCTTTACCCTCTGAGCCACCTCACCAGCCCTTAAACCCATCTTAAAAAGACCACAGAGGATTTGTCTTACCCATAACTGGAGACAAATTGAGGTCTTGGTGTCAGTCCAGGTTCTGACACCCCACTGTGCCTACATCTGATCTCCATGCAGGGTCTTCCTCCTGGCTTCCCCTACCCATGTCTCATCGATGGACGAGCTTGCTTCTCCAGACTACACATGCAGGTGTCATGCTCAGGGGCACACTTGAAATATTCGTTTCCTCCTGACTAGCTCTGACAGCCCTCCTTACGCTTCTGTAAAATCATTTTACAACCCTGGGTAATCTGAGTAATCTCGCCTGAGACTGTTGAGGACGGTTCTCTCAGCCGGGCTGACTGTTGAGGACAGTTCTCTCAGCCTGGCTGACTGTTGCTCTCTGTTGGAGAGGATGAGGGACTATCAGTCAGCTCAGTGTGTTTCCAGAATGTCCAAGCCGCTGCAGAACTCACTCAAAAGTGTGTTTTCTTTAGCCCTGCCCAGTATTCCTCTTGATCCAAAATCTGTTAACAATTTAAAAGTCAAACCTGCCTCTCAGATTCCTGATCCGCCATCTCTTTTTGTTACGGTTCCAGTCAAGCGCAAAGACATCTGGTCTAAGACAGTAGATCTCCTGAGGGTGCTCTGGGAGCACGGAGTTCCCAGGGTACCTCTCCAAAGGCTGGTACATGCAACTCATCAGCTATCCATCCGATGGCTGCTCTTGGGGGGCAGATGGGTTATATCAACATACACAGCAGCTCATAGCAGGCGTCTTGAGACTGCTGTGTGGACCCAGAGGCCCAGTGGGAGCCGCAAGCTTTCAGTCATGTTTTGGCCAGCATTTCTCTTATCTTTTCCTGTTTTTAGCTATAAGAGAAAAAATACATATCTATTTTGCTGGTTGACATTTTCCAAGTCCCTTGTCTGGTCTTTGGTGCTGCAGCAACTTTTAGGGCCGAGAGCGATTGATGCCTTCGGTTGCTGTCTGCGAAAAGAGAGTAGAGAGGTAGGCAGGGAAGGCGATTGGTGAGAGCCAAGTAGCCTCACCCCTCCTGTCTAGGATTGTCTGTCCCATGAACCTGGCTTCCTCTGACCTCTTGCTCTTCATTCTCCTGTCTGCTCTGGTTAGCATTTGTCCTCGGAAAAGTATCTCGTCACCGGGGCAGGAGAGATGGCTTGGGGCTCTCTCTGCTTGCTCTGCAAGCATGAGGACCTAAATTTGGTTGCCTAACACCCATGGAAAAGTTGGGCGTGGCAGCACGTGTCTGTGACCCCAGAACTGAGGAGAGGGTGGGGGGAATGTGGAGACTGGGGAGGCTCATTGACGGCCTAGCCTAGTTAAAACAGTGAGTGGTAAGTTCCAGGAGAGGTCCTGTCTCAATAAAATAAGGTAGAGAGCAATTGAAGAATACACCCAAAGGGGACCTCTAACCTTTGCATGTGCACATGTAAGTAAAGCACACGTGTATCTACATGCATGTACCACACACACACACACACACACACACACACACATACATACACACGAGAGAAGTTGGTCAAACTAGCTTTATTGTAGGATTCTTGTTTTAGATACACTGCATAGATAATAAAATCTATCCATGTAAAGTATATATTCAGTGTTTTTAGTACATTCCCAGGACTGTACAATTCCAGAACACTCTGTCACCGCTGAGAGAAGCTGTGTCTGTGATTAGTCACTCCTCATTCCTCTTCCCCTCAGCCCCTGGCAACTACTCACCTACTTTCTGTCACTAGGCATTTGTCCTGTCCTATAAAAGCCATCACTATATGAGGCCTTGTGTGGTTGCTTCTCTCAATGGCATACGCCTTTCCAGAGTCATCCCGGTTGTCCTGGGAGCGGGACTTTACCCCCTTTCACTTGGATAACGTTGTGGTCATCTCTCGGTTGATAAGTATTTGCGTTTAGGCTTCATTTTCATGCGCCTTGGGGATATCACTGAGAGTAGACAGTCATGCCTATACAGTGATGGATGCTGTGTTTAACTTAGAAAAAAAATTATGTGTGTGTGCGTGTGTGTCTGTGCGCTCGCACATGAGAGCGTATGCATGTGCACGTGTGCTTAAGGAGCTGAGCTGAGGTAAAGAGGGGAGAATGCCCCCTCCCACCCTCACGTGATTCATGACCCCTCCCACCCTCACGTGATTCATGCCAGCTCCACTCTCACGTGATTCATGCTAGCCCTACCCTCACGTGAATCATGCCAGCTTCAAATTTCCCCAGTCCAAACTGGAGAGGATGCTGTCCAGTTTCTCCTGCCCTCTACAGTGTTCGAGTTTCTCCTTCTTCCTGGATCCCTCCTGTGGCCTCCTTCCTCATCCATGTCCTCCTGTGCCCGTACTGTCCATGGTAATGGCAAATGTAAGGGGCAGGGTTGTCTATGCCTCCCCTTGTGGAGCTAGACCACAGGCTTTGAGTGCTGCGGCCATTCCATTGACACTGCTGAAGCTGACCTGAATGTCATCTACTGACTTGCTCTGAGCTTAAAGCCACTCTAACATTCTGGGACTCTTAAAAGCCCAATGTACATGTCAACTATCCTTTAATCTTAACCATCTCTTGGTGTTTCAAAGTCAAAATGAAATCCAAGCAACCCCTTTTAAGTCGTATAGCAACAGTTTCAGATTGGGTGCCACTTGAGTCCCTTAAAAACAAATTAAAAAATGAATTATAAAAATTAGAATCGGCTGTTTCTAGAGGACCAATTCAATCCACTTGCAAGGAAAGGGCTGTTCAGTTGGAGGGGAAATAGTCGTAGCCTCTGGCTTGCCTCTGATACTCAGTAAATTGATATTGAAGATACGATCTTAAGGATCAAAGCAGTTGCTGTTTTGGGTAGGGTGGTGGAAAGGCGCCTACCTCTGAAAGCAGGAAACCAGTTTTGTCTTTGATTCTGAGACCTTGCCTGATGTATCTGAATTCTGATCTTCATCAGTGGGCCGGGAGGAGTGTGCACTTGCTACTTACAGATTCGATGTAACCTGTTTGATCTGGATGTGAATTGTCTTCCCCCATTTGTCTCTTTCTACCCTTTTTTTTCCCTAATGAAAGACAAAACTTACCATTCCACAGTACACAATTCAGTAGTATTAGTACATTTTCCCTGTAGGAAAACTACCATCTTAGGTACCTTAGAGCTTCTGCCCTGTGAACCTAGCTACCTGCCCATTGTCAAACATTGACCAATCAGGGCTACCCTCATTTGCATAGACAGCATTGAGTGGTGGGGAGCCCAACCAAAAAGAGAATTATCCCCGCCCCCAGATTTATGGTTGGGTGGATTCTTCTGGAACTGCCCTTGCTCACAAGCTCTTGTATCTCACTAAATAAACCTGTGTTTTATATTCTGTTTGACACATGAATTCTTTCATTCCCTGCTCTGGGTGCCTGTTGATTGGTGGGTGAGTTACTGACTTATGTTTTCAGAATGTAGCAAGGAACAATGTTCTTCTAATGAGTTCCAGCCACAGACTAGGAACAAAATAATACAACAAACTATAAAATAGAAAAAAAAGTTAAATGTAGAGAATAGTTATGTTGCCATGAGATGGGAGAAAAGAAGGAAAATGATACTGAGAAGTGCCAGGGCTTCAGGGTGGTACCGCTATTATTACTGTTATTAATTTATCCAGAGATTTTTTAAAAAAGGACATTCCTGGAGTGAAATGCCAATTGTTGGATGATCTGGAGAAATGGGTCATTGCCATTTAGAAAGGTTGTTTTGTCATCTGAAAAATATTCAGATAGGAATTTTGTGAGGGGAAAATTTAAATTACAAAATCTTGACTCTGTAAGCCCCAAAGACACACTGAAATTTAAGTTTTTAGAAAAAAAATATATTGCTGGATGCAGAGATGAAGAATTCCTGACATGCCTTCAAAAGTTCCCGAATAAAAAACAAGGACCTCTAACTTAATTTTAAATTGCACCACATTGAGTTGAACAGGAAATGACCAATTAATGTCTTAGTCGAGAAAGCGTAATCTCTGTGTGGCTCAGTACTGGAGGTGCTGCACCACCAGCCTCTTAACTGAGCTTCTGGAGTGCCCAGGGCAAGGTGGGGACTAACGCTCCCACCTCAGGACAGAGCGAAGGTTACCAGGGTGCAGAGCAGGGCTAGGGCAATCATGACTTGTGAATTTAACTTGAAACTGACCAGACAGTAAAAATTCTGTGTGTGTGTGTGTGTGTGTGTGATGGTATCAGTTTCACAGGGATTAAAGGTAAAGGCTGGGCAAGTTTGTCCGGAGCAACCAGGAGAGGTGGGAATGCGATTGGGGGAGCACCGGAAACAGAACAATAGAAAGCTGCGACAGATTTTATTTTATTAATTATTACTATTAATTACTACTGTGTGTATGTGCACACAAGTGCCGCAGCGCGTGTATGGAAGCCAAGGGCAGTTTTATGGAGTCATTTCTCTCCTTTCACCTTTCCGTGATTTCTAAGGATTGAATTTAGGTCTCTAGGCTTCTGCCGCAAGCACCTCTACTGGCTGAGCCATCTGGCTGGGCCCAGAGAGGCTTCACCCTAAAATAATTTATACTTTTCTACATCTGCCTCAGTTCCCGAATAATGACAAGGAGGCATATTTACTTAATTAATGCCTAGACCTTAAGCTAGGCTTGTTCGTCAACTAGCTGGTAACCCAGTTAAGCTAGGCTTGTTCTTCAACTAGTTGGTAACTCAGTTAACCCGTTTATACTGTTCAGTGTCTACCATGTGGCTGGTTACCTCCAGTCAGTTTCATACATATGACTTCCCCTGAGAGTCCGGATGGCGACTTCCCGTGCCTGATTCCTTCCCAGAGTCCCTCCCCCCCACTCCCTCCCCCTCCCTCCCCCTTCTTTCTTCTCCTCCTCCCGGATGTCCCGCCTCTGTTCTCTCCTGCCTTGCTATAGGCCCTTTAGCTCTTTATTGACAGATGATGCTTTTACACAGTACACAAGAGATTTTCCAAACACCACCCCTAAACCACATCCTCTGTGTTACATTCTGGGAGAAAAATTCCTTCTGTTTTCTCTCTGTGTCTCTGTGTGTCTGTCCCTTTCAAAAATATTTAGGTGGAAACAAAGGGCTGGAGAGAAGGCTTGGTTAGCAGCTAAAAGTACATATTGCTCTTTTGGAGGACACAGGTTTCGTTTTAACCTCTAAGGCCAGCAACTCACAGCTACCCATAATGCCAGCTCCAGGGCATCTTCCTCCCTCTTTTGGTCCCCAAGAGCACCAGTATTCACATGCTTATTCTCTCACACATACACATAAAAGTCACACGCCTTTAATCTCAGAGGCACATGGATCTCTGGGAGTTTGAGGCTAGCCTGCCTATGTTGCTGGCTCTAGGCACATCAGGGCTACATAATAAGACTTTCAAAAGTAAAAAGAAACTGAAGTGGAGACTTAAGAGTTCTTTGGAAAGTCAGTTGCGATGGTGTTTTGCTGGGGCAAGCATGTGAAGGAACGATTTGCTGAAGCAGACACAGGAGAGGGGATGTTCTGCTAGAGCAAGCAGGTGGAAGGACACATGATGAAAGATTCTTTGCTAACGACACACACGTATTGGTCCCTCTTACATTGCGTAGTTGAGCTACATTTGTCGGGACTCCATGGAGAGAAATGCACCAAAAAACTTCTGGTTGTGTGCTACAGTTTGTTGTGACTCCCAAGAACCCGGGCTGATTGGACGTATGTGCTGAGGCAAGACACGTGGAGGACACGTGATGCTTGGAGGATATAAATAGGACTCCACAGAGTGACGGAGACAGAGCTTGGCTTGCTGGCACAGCTAGCTGTGCAAAGCTTGTGGGTCTCGAATCTTTACTGATGTTCAATTCCCTGAGAGAGGCACAGCTGAGAACTTCTGGTGTCCCTCCGGGTCCCTTCTGCTGATTCCAGCCAAGGCTGAGGCCCGGCTGTCTCTGCTAGGTTGTGTCACCACTGTTGCTAACTTGATTCTACCAAACTGGACTGCTGGTGTATCCATGAGGTGTTTGCAAGTAGATGGCCTGCTAACCTGTGAACTGAACTGCTGATTTCCAGACAACACAGATGGGAGCTGTTCCAGAGAACCTTTTTAAACAGGTTCACTTCCCCCATACCCTTTCTTTCCCACTACCTCTGGTGGGTTACAAGGAAGGTTAAAACATTTAAGAAGCATCATTAAAAATAAGTCAAGACTTTTTCTGTGCTGAGGATTGAACCAAGGGCCTCATGCTAGAAGCACATTTATGCTTCAGCCACACTCCCTAGACGTTTTGAAAACTGTTTTTGGTATTTGCTTAGGAATTTTGTCTGTTTTCAGTTTTTAGGAATTCAGCTTCATTCTGGGCTATCCCTGGCAATGCCCCAGAGGTTTTTGTTGTTGATTTTTATTTGAGCTTTGTTTATTTGAGACAGTGTCTCATCCTGTAGATCAAGTTGGCCTAGCATTCACTAGGTTGCCTATGTTGGCCTCAAACTCATAGCAATCCTCCTGTCTCAGCCATTGGAGTGTTGGTGAGGAAAGCAGGGGATAGGCATTGGTCAGGCAGTTCTAGGGTAGGGTCCCCAAACATGGGCAGTTTTGACTCTTGTCCTTGGCTGGAAGCAGGAGATGCCTCTGTGGTTCTGATCTTGGAGGAGGCAGGGACCAACAGGTGGGAGGTGTGGATTATTCTCTTTCTTCTCTTAAATGAGCAAGCCAGCCTGGGAACTGTATGAGATCATGAGGGAGCTTGGCAGGTGCCTGGTAGATGGGCCAGCTGCGCGAGCCAGCATCCCCTATGCCTCAGCTTCTGTCATTAAAAAGCCCTGGGGCTACCAGCTTGGTGGCACCCTGCCTTCTGGGGTTTGTTTCTGCTATTGGCAGCGCTGCCTTCTTTCCCTGAAACACCCAGCTGTAATTCTAGACTAAAACTCCTTCCAAACTCATCCTCCTGTCTGTGAATTTCAGTCTTCCAGTCATAAGACAAAGGGCCTGGAAGCCACTGGCCTGGTGTTGCTTTGGTGGCCTATATTTGTCCAGATCCCTAGGCCCCAGAGGTAGACCTGCCTGAGACAGGAGTGAAAGCCCCCATGGCTCTCAAAGGTCGCCTTTGTTACGTGCCACCATACCTAGCTATCGCCCTAGGGCTTTCCTGCACACCTGGAGATTTGAAGTGACAGCAAGCAAAACTATATCTGCTCTGCTTCTCTCTCCCAGTCACTCTATGTGTGTGTGTGTGTGTATGTGTGTGTGTGTGTGTGTGTGTGTGTGTGTACACACTCAAATGCCCATGCATTCACACACACACACACACACACCCCAAGCTCATACACACATCTCAAACACACACACACACACACACACACACACACACACACATTTTGTACAAATTTGTACACACGTGGCTGATGAAATGTCAGTAAGTCCAAGCCCCAGGTACGTTTCAGACAGTGTAGTGACAGTCACATTCATCTGCGGGTGCAGGAGGCATCAGTGTTCATCTGCTAAGTAGCAGAGAGGCAGGGGGCCTGACTGGGAGCTCCCCTAGCCTCCCCAGGAAGACCCAGCTGGGACTCAGCTGACTCCTGTGTCGTCTTCCTTAATAACTAACTATGACAGCTCAAGGGATCTTTATCTCTGAGTACATTTTAAGACATTGTCTTTGTAAACTGATGTAACTTTTAAAAAGTGGTTTCTCCCCCCCCCCCATCTCCCAGACAATAGCCAGACAATATCTTCTTACATAGTCCCAGCTTTCTGGGAACTCGGTATGTAGACCAAGCTGGCCTCAAATTTATAGAGACCTGCTTGCCTCTGCCTCTCCTGCTTCTCCTGCCTCTGCCTCTCCTGCCTCTCCTGTCTCTGCCTCTGCCTCTGCCTCTCCTGCCTCTCCTGCCTCTGCCTCTCTTGCCTCTCTTGCCTCTCTTGCCTCTGCCTCTGCCTCTGCCTCTGCCTCTGCCTCTGCCTCTGCCTCTGCCTCTGCCTCCTCTGCCTCTGCCTCTGCCTCTGCCTCCTCTGCCTGCTTGTGGACGTTGTACATCGTGGTGCGCACTAGGCTCCGCACCACGATGTACAACGTCCACAAGCAGGTGCTCCACTTTGCCCAGCTGAACTTTTTGGAAGTTTTAGGAATAGATGGAATGCTTCCAACCATTAATTTATTGTTTTGTTTTTTTAAACATTTACTTAGAGCTTCTGTGTATGTGTATGTGTGAAGGTGTGCCCCCTTGTACATACAAGGATGCTAGAGTGGGATGTCGGGTATCCTTCTCTATCCCTTGGTGCTTCATTCCTCTGAGACCACGTCTCTTTCGAAAGTGGAGCTATGCATTAGTGAGCATTGGACAGCAGTTAAGTTTCCTGTCTCTGCCCCCCTAACACTGGAGCTACAGATGCATAAGACCATGCCCAGATTTTCATACGGGGTCCAGAGATGCAAACTCAGGTTTTCATCCTTGTGTGGCAAGCCCTCTTCCCCACAGAGCTGTGCCCCCAGACTGTACCAGCCAATGCCTTGCCAGTATTTTCCTGTCATCGGTGCTGTAGAATCGCACCACTCCAGGGACAGGAAAAAGTGCACCGCATGGTCAGCCCCCAACCCTTCAGTAAACATGGGATAATAGGAACCTTGGGCCTCACTGGACAGTAAACGAGGACCAAAGAGATACAGTGACCACACGAGAAAGACCAGGTCAGACAGATACGGAATAGTGATGATCGCATATGTGTCAGTAGAAGCGGTTCCCGTCTCTTTGTAGACAGACCCAGGTGGACAGGAACTCTCAGAACTCAGCGATCCTCCAAGGGCTGGTAGTACAGGAGGGAGTGGTCACGCCCACCAGAGTAAAATATGATGCTGGGATTGAACCAGGCATGCTAGGCAAGGTGCGCTACCTCTGAGCTATCCCCAGCCTTCTTTTTATGCCCGTTTGTTGTTTTGTGAGCTCTACGAAGATGCTAGAAGCCTGGAGGAGAGGCTGGGACGATGCTTGTGTTTAGCGGTGTTTTCCCGGGATCCAGTGCAGAACTCTGTATGTCCCACTGTGTTCGTTATTATTCTCACTGCTGTGAGATAACCTTGCAGAAGCAGCTTACAGCAGCACGGGGGTGCGTTTTTTTTTGGTTTGGGGCATCCGCAGTGGGGGCGGGGTGCGAGGGAGGCTCTGTCTGTGGTGTTGGGATCCTCACTCTATGGAGAACCAGGAGCAGAGAGCTCCGGAGGGGTGGCTGGACTACTAGCCTGGAAAGACCTCCCCTTGTGATTTTCTTCCACTAGCCTGGCCCTACCCCTGAAGGTGTCACAGCCTTCAAATTAACATCACAAGCTTTCGGATGTGTCCTCAAAGTCTGTGGGAATGTGCTTTAGAGTCAAGTCATAACAGGAAGGAATTCAGAAAGTACTTGGAGTCAGTAAATTCTTTTATTTGCTAGATAATGAACTCATTCCAAGCCTCGAAGGAAGAAACAATCAAAACCTCGCTTTCTGCTATGCTTGGTAAGCGCCAAGGACTCTGGGGTTACTACACAGGAAACTCAGAAAATCGGAGAGGATCACCTGTCCCAGGCTGGAGAAGGGGCAGAAAGGCTTTTGAGAAGTGTTGCTTAAGCACCGACCAACTCCACATTTGCTGGACCGGATGGGTTAAGTCACAAGGGGAGTAAACTATTCACATACTTCTTTCTGGCTTGAATTGCAAAATGCCAGCAAGACCGTAGGCTACAAGAAAGTGAAGACATAAGGAAGCCCAGTGGCTGTGACAGGAGCATTCCCTTCGGTATCTTCAGAATTATCGATTGGTGTTTTAAAATATTTATTTATTTATTTATTTATATATATATTTTTTTCGAGACAGGGTTTTTCTGTGTAGTCCTGGCTGTCCTGGAACTCACTTTGTAGACCAGGCTGGCCTTGAACTCAGAAATCNGCCTGCCTCTGCCTCCCGAGTGCTGGGATTAAAGGTGTGCATCACCACGCCTGGGTTCAAAATATTTACTTTTATTATTTTAATATTTGTGTGTGTGTGTGTGTGTGTGTGTGTGTGTGTACATTTGTATACGGGTATGGGCACATGAGTGTAGGCTCCCACAGAGGCCAGAGGTATCAGTTCCTCCTGATGGAGTTACACCCAGTGTGAGTGCTGGGAACTGAAACTGTGAGTTCTGTGAATGAGCAATGGGTACACTTAACTGCTGAGCCATCTCTCCAGTCTCAAATCTCAAATATTGGTTTTTATACAAGATTTGTTATTATTACATGTTTGTGTGTGTGTGTATACATATATATAAGCAATAATAATTATAAAGCTAGTAATAACAATAACAACAATTATACTTTTTTTTTTGGTTTGTGCTGTGGCCATATATACCCCCAAACAATATAGAACTAAGGATCAGGAGATGGAGAGATGGTTCAGTGATGAAGCGTGTTGGCTGCTCCTACAGAGAACAGAGTTCAGTTCCTAGCACCCACATGTTTTTTTCAAGACAGGGTTTCTCTGTGTAGTCCTGGCTGTCCTGAAACTCACTCTGTAGACCTCAAACTCAGAAATCTGCCTGCTTCTGCCTCTCTAGGGCTGGGATTAGAGGCGGGTGCCACCAGTACCCCACTATTGTTGATATTTTGAGACAAGGTTTTGCTATACAGTCCTGGTTGCCTGGACTCTCTATGCAGATCGGTTGTCCTTGAACTTGCAAGGTTCCTCATTCCTATGGTCCCTTCTTGTTCTTGATGTTTTTGTTTTTCTTCTCGTTGTTGTTGTTGTTGTTGTTGTTCTCCTCCTCCTTCTCCTCCTTCTCCTCCTTTTCCTCCTCCTCTCCTTCCTCCTCCTCTCCCTTCTCCTCCTCTCCCTCCTCCTCCTCTCCCTCCTTCTCCTCTCCCTCCTCCTCTCCCTCCTTCTCCTCTCTCCTCCTTCTCTCCCTCCTCCTCTCCCTTCTCCTCTCCCTCCTCCT
>NC_034605.1:1803693-1809987 GCF_900095145.1 Mus pahari | reverse complement strand
TTTTATATTAAAAAATTAAGTTAGAATCTTATATTTTTCTCCTCTATTGTAGACAGCCAAACATCCTCCTCCTCCTCCTCCTCCTCCTCCCTCACCTCTTCTATTTTTTAAGTGTATGGATGCTTTGACCATGCACATGTCTGTGTACCACTTGTGAGCCTGGTACTCCTGGAGGCAGGGATTATAGGTGTGAGCCACCATGCCCCATTCTAAGCTTTTTCTTTTCTCTCCTTAAAACTGGGACTCATATTCCAGGAAGGACTCAATTTCCCTAGGTAGCCAAGGATGACCTTGAATTTCTAATCCTCCTGCCTGTATCTGCCCATTGCTGGGAAAGAAGACATATACCAGCATGTGCGGTTTAATGAGAGTTTTCAAGAAGAACTGCTTATAAAGAAGATGAGTCTAATATGATTATGAGGGTTAGCATATTATATTAGCATGTTCAAATCTGAACTGTTGAAAAAAATTAGACTGATCTATATTTAATTTTGAAAATCTGGGTAAAGGAAATGCATACAGAAACATTTAGGGTTTCTCAAAATCCCCACATCGCATAGGAAGATGCTTTATAGAGAAGTTGGAGTTTAAGCTGTGGCTGAGCCACTCATTAGCTCTGTGACCTTGGGGGAAATGACTCTATTTCTCTAAATTGTCATGTGGATAGAGGCAGATGCCCATGTGACAGGCCTGCTGGAAGTTGGTCATCAGGGTAGGTAAGTCAGTGAAATGGGAACTCCCCACTTGGGCCTCGAATTATTTCCCAAAACCAAGATGGCCAAGATTCTAGGGCGCTTGCCCCAAGGGTAGGTGCGATTCTGCTGCTTCTTCCCACGGTTCCAGACACAAGATGTGAACTGTGTGGGCAACTCACCAACAAGATAGTCCCAGTTGCTTTTTGGGAATTCTGGCTTTCTCTATAGCCTTCCATAGAAAAAATGAGTAGGATTTCAGTCATGGAATCTGGAAACGTAACACCAAAGTAACTGGGAGGTGATGGAGAGATGGCTCATTGGCTTACCAATTGCCTAAGGCACGTAAGGCAAGCACTTCCCAGAGCCTATGTAAGACATCGAGGTCAGTAGTTCATACCAGCATTTGGTGTGCATGAACTTGGGCTGTGTGGTGAAGAGCCCGCGTCAAAAGGCTGAGAAACTTGTACTTAAGTGTGCAGTCGAAAGGAATTCATTGGGGCCTTGAGGGGAGTGGCACAGCATTGCTTATCTCAGAGGTCACAGGGGACCCCAAGCAAGCCTGTGCCTGGTGCCTATGCCCCGGCATGAGAGCAGGGTCCCAGTGCTCCCAGCAGTAAGAAGGTGGAGCCCTGGGTGAGAAAGGCTGGGGTGCAGGGTAAGAGCCTGTGTGCTGGAGGCACTGGGGCTTGTAGCCACCCTTTGTTCCCAGCATTTTGGGATCTGAGCATGTGATGAGACAGATGTTTGCCTCTGTTTTGCTGCTCCTGGTATAGTGGAGGCAAACACGGAAAGGGTAGTGGGCCACACATTTGTCAGTGGCTCTTCACCTGATGTTTGGCTTTTTATAATCTCAGTTACCTGTGGCCTGCCATAGTCTAAAGACATTATATAGAAAATTCCAGAAATAAGCGATTTGTAAATTTGTTCTGGCTGGTTTTGTGTGTCAACTTGACACAAACTGGAGTTATCACAGAGAAAGGAGCCTCCCTTGAGGAAATGCCTCCATGAGATCCAGATGTAAGGCATTTTCTCAATTAGTGATCAAGGGTGGGAGGGCCCATTGTGGGTGGTGCCATCCCTAGGCTGGTAGTCTTGGGTTCTATAAGAAAGCAAGCTGAGCAAGCCAGGGGAAGCAAGCCAGTAAGAAACATCCTTCCATGGCCTCTGCATCAGCTCCTGCTTCCTGACCTGCTTGAGTTCCAGTCCTGACTTCCTTTGGTGATGAACAGCAATGTGGAAGTGTAAGCTGAATAAACCTTTTCCTCCCCAACTTGCTTCTTGGTCATGATGTTTGTGCAGGACTAGAAACCCTGACTAAGACAAAATTCTACGTAACCTTTATGACTGTGTACTGTTTATCTGTTCTTTGTGAGGCTCGAGTCCAGAGGGCCTCATGCTTGCTAAGAATATACATTATAGAGAGCTACATCACTGCATCTATCACTGCATATCACTGCATGGTAGTTGTCTGGTTTTATTAGTCATTATCATTCTCTTACTGTGTCTATCTTAGCACAGGTACATATAAATAGAACAAACAATGTATGTAGTACAGAGCTTGGCTCTGCCTGTGGTTTCAGACATCTGCAGAACATGTAGTACAGAACATGTTCTCCTGTGTGGGGAAAGGACTCCTGCATTCCAAGCCACCAAAGACTGTCATTCCTGAGAGTCACCATGCCCACCCTGCCAGGGTTGCTAGTAAAATTCATGCCAGAGAAGTCTATTTGTTCCTTGCACGGAAAACCTTTGGTGCTATGAGGTAATCCCAGTTGTCAATCTTCTCCCCCAGAGAGAAGACATTTGTCAACTGTCCCACCGAAGCTGTAGCCCAATCTAGTTAATTTGTTTTTTCCTGTGATGTACTGATTGAAGTGAGAAGAAGAGAAGCTATTCTTTTAGGAACATAGCTATGCTTTGGAAGAATTCCTTCAATATGTAGGATGTAGCCGGAGGGAGGAACTTTAGGGAGATTGAACTTGACAGTAACTATAGCAACAAGCTGAATAAGACTCTCAGGCAGAGCGAGTGGAAGGTCATTGGTGGTCTTGGGTGTGGGTAACGGGAGACAAGCATGGGAGACCTGAGGGTCAGCTCTGTCCATCAGTGATAGGAAGAGAAGAGATGAGCTGCTGTCATTCATGGGAATGAGGATTCTGTGTTGTTTTAGGAGTGGAGAGATTAAGAACTGCCACAAAAGGAGGGAGAATTAATACACCAGGAAAACTGAAGAGATAAGTGGAGGGGGGAGGTGGCTGATGGGGCAGACGCTGTGGTTAAGAGAAATCGCCAAAAGATAAACATAGAGACTGATTAATGGGAAAGGAAGCAAAAGAAAAGGAAAAGGTGGGAGGAGGGAGGGGAAAGCAGGGAGGCAGGCGGGAAAGACTTCTGCCTTCGAGAGGATGACAGCACTGGGCCGGAGAGATGGCTCAGTAGGCAAAGTATTTACTATGCAAGTACCTTGGACATAAGTTCAGTTCCCCGGACCAGGGTAAAATCATCTCACCAGGAATTCTAGCTCAACCATGGTGACATGCGAGGCAGTGAGATGGGAATTCCCAAGGCTCACGGGTCAGCCTGGCTGGTGTGTGCATCAGTGAACAAGAGATCCTGCCTCAAACTAGCTGGGCCTGAGACCAGTGTTATCCTCCGACCTACACACACACACACACACACACACACACACACACACACACACACACACACACACGCGCGCGCGCGCGCGCACAGACACACACATTTAAAGAGAAAAGGGCAGTGTCAGAACAATATTGGCACTGAGATGGGCATTGGACACTGGTTTTTTTCTGTGTAAATGTGGATCTGCGCATGAACAGCAAGTGGGTGAAAGTGGTGGTCGGGAAATCACCTACAAGAGGCCTCAGTTTCTCCCATGTTCCTTTGGTGCCCTCAACCCCTTTGATTTTCCATTTCATCTGGTCTGCTCATTCTACCTTCTTGCTTCTCTGTGCACATACCAGCACTTTCATTATGCTAACTAGAGACTGCAGCACAGCACCAGGACCGTTGAGGTCCTAGGGCTGGCTGCAACATCCCTAGTTCCGCTCTCCAGGGCCAGGCTGTCAGTGTTTTGACAGTAACTGATTGAAAGATAAACCTGAAGATGAATGTAGTTGAAGAACTATTTTTAAAATCATCTGTATTTTAGATACCCATTGGAGGCTCTTGGTAATAAAATAGTTTCCAAAATTAACTAAAGTGGGGGCACAGAGAGATGGCTTAGCTGATACGAGCATTTGCTGCTCTTCCAGAGAACCAGAGTTTGGCTCCAAGTTCCCCATGGTTAACTCACAAACACTTGGAACTCTAGGGGAATCTGATACCCATTACTGGATTCCATGGGCACTAGGGCACACACACATACACGAACACACTAATACACACATATACATAAATAAAAATAAAAAGATAAATATTAAAACATTTTTACTAAAATTAGCAAAAGTGGTGATTTATAAACACCATTTGTATTTTTACATATTAGAAAAAAAAGAGGGTATTATGCCAAAATACATATTTAACAGCTATTTATTGATTCAAACACTGTTTTGGGGTCAGGGAGACAACTTACTGCCGCATAGGTTTTACAATCTGCTGGAGTTGTCTAACAATAAGCTAACGGTACCTGTGGCTGTGACATCATGAGTGGAACCATCATACCTACTCAGTGCCTTGGCTTGTAGGGGACACGTGGCTCCTGGAGAACGGCTCTGGGGACAGGCAGCCCTCATACCTATATGTGACTCAATTGTCAGCTTCCTGGTAAACAGACAAGATGCTACTTTGGAATGTAGCCCAGAGATTCATGGCCTTTCGTCACCTGAGGACCTGAGGTGGTAGGGAAATACCACTTGGATATGTCTAGGAACCGAAGACCTTGGTGTTAGCAGAGATGTTGGGGTCAGAGAGGAACGCTCTGAGGTCCGTTGGGGCTGATACTGTTCACACAGGCTCAGTTCCGAACACTGAGTCCCTAGCTGACGGTGCTGTTTTGAAGCTGTGGCGTCACTTGGACCACTCGTTCTGTCCATCTGAACTGTGGGCCAACACAAATCTCTCTTTCCTCAATGGCTTGTGTTAGGGGCTCTGTCACAGTGATGAGAAACCGGACTAACACAGGTGCACTCTTCGGGATGCAGATGCCCTGGACCAACCGGTTTCCAGTCTTCTAAGAATCTCTCCAGGATACTGCTATCGCTCTGCTTAGGTCACGACACAGTGGGAAGCGTCACATTCCCTAATTAGATCTAAGGATTGAGATGATCGCTTTTCCCACTGCTGTGATCAAACAGACAAGAGGCAACTTAAGGGAAGAAGAGTTTCTTGTGGCTCACAGTTCGGAGATATAACCCATTCATACTCAGGGAAGCAATGTAGCAGAGGTACAAGGCGGCAGGCAGCAGACAGGAAGTAGGGCTGGACTATGAAGCTTCAAAGCCCACCCCCAGTGACGTACTTCCTCCAGCAAAGCTCCACCTCCCAAAGCAGTGGTTCTCTCTCAGTGGGCCGTGACCCCTTTAAGGGCCAAATGACCTTTTCACAGGGGTTGCTTAAGGTCCTGGGAAAACCCAGATGTTTACATTAAAATTCATAACAGTGGCAAGACTACAGCTATGAAGTAGCAACAAAAACAATTTTTTGGCTGCAGGGTCACTACAACACAAGGAACTATATTAAAGGGTCACAGCATTGGGAAGGTTGAGAACCACTGCCCTAAAGGTTCTACGACCTCCCCAAGCACCAGCAGCAGCTTAGAATCAAGGGTTCAAACACACAAGACTGTGGGAGACGTCTTAAATTCATAGATGAAAATGTTCATTCTGTCCTATGAGGCCGAGCATAACCAGACCTGGTCCCGGTACACAGAGGTTCAGGAGAACACACAATGGGCTGGGCCATCCACTGTGTGCAAAAGGGGTTATACCTGGGAGGCAGGAAACACAGGAGGTGGCCACATGTATGGTGCCACATATGACACACATGTGACACACTGTCATTATATACTCATACACAGGGATTTGCAGAGTGTTTCTCTTAAGGAAAGATACTTTTCCCCCTTAAGATGCCATTAACTAAATTCATTCTAGACCTTACGTTTTTATAGAAAGACATCATTGTCTACAACCTCAGTCATTCAGCGAATTCCAGACGGATTGCTCCTGGGTCCGTCTTAGTCCTCTTGCTGTTGCTGTAACAGATTATAGGAGACTGAAGGCTGGAATCCCTAGCAAGTACCTCCTGCTGCTTTTCCTCACAGTGGGAAAAGTGGGTACAAGAGGCAAGACTCAAGACCAGGTCTGGCTTTATCATCATCTACGCTCAGGAACACTAATCCAGTTTCCAGAGATTAATTCCACAGGAATGAACCCGAACCCTCAGGGAAGCTGTTCATGTCCACTAATGATCCAGTCACGGGGCTGGTGAGATGACTCAGCAGGTAAGAGCACCCGACTGCTCTTCCAAAGGTGCAGAGTTCAAATCCCAGCAACCACATGGTGGCTCACAACCATCCTTAACGAGATCTGACTCCCTCTTCTGGAGTGTCTGAAGACAGCTACAGTGTACTTACATATAA
>NC_034605.1:1790432-1803668 GCF_900095145.1 Mus pahari | reverse complement strand
AACCACATGGTGGCTCACAACCATCCTTAACGAGATCTGACTCCCTCTTCTGGAGTGTCTGAAGACAGCTACAGTGTACTTACATATAATAAATAGATAAATATTTAAAAAAAAAAAAAAAAGATCCAGTCACTTCTTGAGAGCTTCACCACAATCCAGTCCCAACCCACTGGGGATTAAGGCTCCAACACATGAACTTTTGCAGAACATATTCAAACCACACAGGGCTCTTTCTACCAAGTATTAGCTTTTGTGACTAAACCATAGGGTTATCTGATGTGGTACCTTAAAAGCCACTTAGGTCCTTTACAAATTGAGATAGTACATCATGGCTAGAGATCCGTACTGAAATATCAAGGTTTAATCATTCTGTGTATTAGTTTCCACTTGCTGCTGTAACAGGATACAAATATAGCAGTTAACAGGACCCATTAAATAATCCCTTTCTCTTTCCTCTTTCCCAGCCCTGGTGACCTTGGTTGAACATTCTATGACTATGAACCTGCCTGCTTTAGTATCTTCTGTAAGTAGAAACATAAAGTATTCATCCTCAGGCCTGGAGAGATGGCTCAGAGTTTGAGAACACTGGCCGCTCTTCCAGAGGTCCTGAGTTCAATTCCCAGCAGCCACATGGTGGCTCACAACCATCTATATAATGAGATCTGGTGCCCTCTTCTGGACTGTAGGCATCCATGCAGGCAGAATGCTGTATACATAATAAATAAAAAACTAAAAAAAACAAACAACAATATTTGTCCTATTGTGTTTGCCTAGTTCATTTGGCACTTTGGGGGAGCCATTATTCTGTCGTCTACGATCCACATGAAAACCAGCACCTGTCGTGTTAGAAACCGTGAGTCTATTTACACAGGCAGGAGGAAGCAAGCCTGTTTGAAAGATAGACCTGTGGGTACCACTTTGCCCCAGAGTATGGCCCTGAAGTCAACTTTTATTCAACCAAGGTTAAATGGGGCTGCGTTACTTCTCTATAAAATTCTATAGTTAGAGCATCTGTCGTCCCTCTTTTTTTGTCTATGGAAAAAGATAAGAAAATAAGCAGATTGGGTTTGGGGCCACCTTTGTCTATAGGACCAGAGGTTGCAAGAATAAAAGTCGTTTTAGGGAATTTCAAGAGGTAGTAGCTTAGAGGATGTGTTATACAATCCAAATGCATGAGCATTGTTTGGGTCTATGTCAGAGAGGAGCGTAGCAAACATATTAAGATGAATGAGGCCATGTCCTCGAGAACCCTTGAGCTGTTTAGAGAAGTGCTTCAGGTACGTGATGACTTGAATGGGCCCCATAGGCTCATATATTTGAACGCTTGCTCCCTAGTTGGTGGAACTGTTGTAGGAAGGATTAGGAGGTGTGGCCTTGTTGGAAGAAGTGTATCACAGGGAGTGGGCTCTTAGGTGCTGTTTGTGGATTAGATGTAAACTCTCAGCTACTGCTTCAGTGCCAAGCCTGCCTGCATGCTGCCATGCTTACCCACCAGGATGGTCATGGGCTCACTCATGTCTTCGTCATGGTGTCCCTTCACAGCAATAGAAGGAAGGCACACATGCAAGCACTTTTCTTTTTAAAAACATGGTATGTATGTATGTATGTATGTATGTGCTTATGTGTGTATCTGTGTACATGCATGTACATGTGGGTGGAGACCACAAGAGGTCATTGGATTTCATAGATCTGGAGTTACAGGTGGTCGAGGGTCAATAGATGTGGGTGCTGGCAACCAAACTCTGGTCCTCACCTTTCTCACCGACAGGAGGCTGTATTGCCTGTCTATCCCCATGAGGAATCACAGCACCAAGGGATTCCTGGAACTAATAATTGTACTGGGAATGGAAAGGTGGAAAGCAGGAGAATGTTATGTGCATTAGGATCAAAAGCTGGATGCCTGATGGGTTATCTTCTGACTGACAGAGCCAAAAAACCTGACTCTGAGACGACCAGACGTTTCCTAAATAAGCCTTAAAAATCAATGTGTGTGCATTCCACATAGTAATTTCACATCTAGAGACTTGGGCTAAAGGATCCATCAGTGATGTTTGTCAGCATTATTTATAATTGTCAAAAACTACCAACAATCCAGATGTCCAACAATTGGAGAGTGGCTGAATAAACTACAGCATGAGGCATCACACATTGCTGTGAAGATATTTAACATGTAGACGAGCGTCTTTTAATAACATTGGGAAATAAACATGGCCAGGCACATGTTTAATCCCAGTGCTCTGAAGGCACACGGATCTTTGTGACTTTAAGCCCAGCCTGGCCTATATAGCAAGTTTTAGGATAGCCAGAGCTACATAGAGGGACTGTCTAAAAAATATGATATACAATAGGAGAAGCAATGCATGCACACACACATGTGCACGTGCACACATACATGTATACACACATGTACACACACAGTGTTATCAACAGTTCGAGCACTTGAGACAGTGTGTAGGCTGACCACATTTTCATGATGCTCGCCTTGCTATTCAGGATCGACTCTAACATTCCATTTTTGTTCCACTTTCCTAGTCTGTGTTTCTATCTTGAAAGACATTGAGAAAACGAAGGCAAGGGAATTTTATCTGTCCTGCCAAAAACAGTGACCCTGTCTTTTTCCTTTTGATGTAGCATCTTAGACACTTGAACTCCTAATCTTCCCGCCTGTGGCTCCCAGGCGCCGAGGTCACAGGCACATGCTATCATACTTAGGTTTATGTAGTGCCAGGCACTGAACCCAGGGCCTAGTGCCTCATAAGCAAGCGCTCTACCAACCGAGCTACAACCGGAGTGCCTTGGGATTCTTCATGAGTAGAGTAATATTTTGGGCATTGGGGGGAAGACCACAGAAGTTAAGTATCTCTCTCATCACCGCAGGGCCAGATACCAAAGTGACTTGTCACTCGGGATGCTGGCCTTGATTTTTGTTTTAGCTATTGTTCACCATCCTTCTCTTCTGCAAGTCTCTGACCCTTCTTTTTTTTTTCTTTACTATATGTTTGGAAGGAAATAATTAAAACCCATATTTAAGGAGTGGGGAATCCATTTCTCCTCTCTTTAATTGAAGGGTATCTTTCTACTGGAATTTTTTCTCATAGATAGACTGAGGTAAGGATGCTCAGGAGAACCACCTCAGCGGTCAGGTACCACTTTCAGCCTATCATGTCAAGGGTGGGTACTGTCAGTGTGACTTATGACCATTGCAGTTCACCTTGATCACTCAGCTAACAGAGTTTTCTTCACAGTGATGCTATCCTTTCAACTCCATTTCCCTCAACCCTAGGAGGTTGCTACATACACTCCACATTTAGGAAGAGGTTATCTCTTTGGCAGAATTTTATTTACCTATCTGTCCATTTTATTGATTTATCAATCAGTTCTGGGGGATGGATCTCATGGCCTCTTACAAGCTACACAAGTGCTTGCTCTCCCACTGAGCCATACCTCCAGCCCGGCAAGACCTTTTATTCCAACAGCTTTACTGAGGTCTAATGTATTCACCACAAAATTTCGCTTGTTTTATGTGAACAGTTTGATGAGTTTTAGGAAACGTATATCACTGAGCCTGAGGGAACAAGTCTTTGAGTTGATATCCAAAAGATGATAATGATTTAACTAAGTAAAGACTGTTTCAGGCAGTGGGGACAGTAGGAGCCCCTGCAGGGAGCATGGCAGGTTCTAGGGACATTGATTAATCCCAAATCACCAAGGGAAGGTATCTTATGTCACTGTACTTCATTTATTATGCTTCCTATTTAATATTTAATGTTTTCCAAAGCATTTAAAGCAAATAGCATTTTAATACCTAAATGAATAAACTCCAGTTAGGCAAAACACTTGTCTAGAACAACAGCCCCTGATGGCTTACCCCAAGCTTCACTATAATAACAAGTAAATATTAGGACAGTAAAATGCAGATTCGTCCCTGAGGGGAAATAAGGTTGTAATAAAATCTCTATCTTTGCAGGTCTTGTTTCGGTGAGAATGTAAAGTATGTGTACTCTACTTTCTGATAAACTATTTGGTTTACTTCCCTCTGGGACAAATACACCACAGAAAACTTAAAATGCGAGGATGTTATGATTTGAATTTGAAATATCTCCACAGACTCAGGTTCGCAACACCTGGTTGGCTGCTTGTTTTCAAGGTTGCAGAGCCTTTAGAAGGGGGTTGGGTGGGGCTGGCAGGAGGAGGTCATTAGAGGTGAGCTTTAAAGGTTTGTACCTGTTGTAGCCACAGTCTGGTTTCTGGTCTGTCAAGATGCAAGAGCACTCTGTCTCATGCTCCCTTCAACGTGAGCTCCTCCTTGTTGGCCTGACTAGATTCCGAGTGCATGCATGGGTCAGGATTGCTGACTTCTGAAGAGCCGCTAAGCTGAAGGTCTTTCTGATAATGCTTCAAGGCTTTCAAAAAAAACAGCTGGATGAGATGTTCATCTGAGAAGAACTCAAGGTTTTAGTACCTGATAGCAATTTATTAGAATTGAAAACCCAGTGCCTTTATCTACTCATTCATTCATTTATTCATCCATTGATTCATCTGCTAGCTGGTCTTGGAGGACCTGGGTTCATCGGTTGATCTGTCTCTTTCCATCCATGTGGCTTTGGACAAGCGGACAACCATCTTGGGCATTATTACCTGAATTTGAAACAAGCGTTAGGTATCTATTCCATGTGGCTTTTGCAGAACAAGCTACAGTCTGCTCTCCATTCTCTCTGGTTGTTGGTTGTCTATGACATTGTTGCCTTCACAGTTTGTTTCCAAGCCAGATATTGAGACTGTAAACAGTTTGACAGAGAATATGGGAAGGAAGGAAGAAGAGAATGTGCAGATGCAAAAACATGATGGCTCATGAGGATCTGGAGGACTCTTTTGGGAAGGAAGGAGGATGTATGGGAAAATGAAAATCGGGAGATTTGGAAGTTATTAGAGACATGTTGATACCGATCAGGCTGTTTGATACCAATTTTCCTGTTCATTAGTTATGCATAGCTCCCATCCACAGGGTCAGAATCCTGCTGTGGCAGAACATATACACTCCCCAAATAATGACCTAATACAGCAAAATGCTCAATAATACTTGCAGGTAGAGATGCCCCTGGGGGAGAATGGGGCCTGATCAGTTCTTTCAAGTTCTTTCACGGTTTAGTGGAATGGCTACCAAAAAAAGGGGAGAACAATGGGGAGCAGAGTGAGGTTTGCCTGTCGGTGTTGAGAGGGTTGACAGAAAGAAACACCACCAATAAATAAACAGCAAACGCACAAACAAGTACAACATAAATAAACAAGATAAAAGCAGAAAGATCAACCAAGAACTCAGCAAGAAAGACAAAGGCGAGAAACCTATCTATGCATATGTGCATATCTGTGTGAATATATGGAGAGGAAATATTGAGACAGCTTTTCAGAAAGTGGTTTTAAAAAGCAGAAATAACTTTATATATTAAAAACAGAAGCCAGGTGTGGTGGTGCATGCCTTTAATCCCAGCACTTGGGAGGCAGAGGCAGAAGCAGAGGCAGGCAGATTTCTGAGTTCGAGGCCAGCCTGGTCTACAATGTGAGTTCTAGGACAGCCAGGGCTATACAGAGAAACCCTATCTCAAAAAACCAAAAACAAACAAACAAACAAACAAAAAAAGAAAAGAAAAGAATAAATAAATAAATAAATAAATAGAGAGGGAGGAGTCAATGTAGAAATTAAGTTAGGGAGCTGGGAGCTGGGTGGGGCACAGAAGGTTGGGAACACATCCATGTGGTTAAATTATGGATGCCGGAAGTTAAGATGCTGTCATCTGATTAATCAATCTGTTGTTTGTTTACTGGAGGGGAGCGTGGATCCCAGAACAAATGAGGAGAGGTCAGAGGGGAGCTTGAGTGGTCGAATCTTTCCTTAGGGCCCATATGATTTGGGTGTCTCCCCACAAGGCTTCATATGGTGAGCCCTGGCGCTCGGTGTGGTAAAGTTCAGCTGTGATGGAACCTGTCAGAGATGAAGGCCAGGGAGCAGGGCATCACAGGGCCATATTGCTCTTGGAAGGGATAAATATTGATTTCTGGGACGGGTTCCTGCCAGAGTGAATTGTTCTAAAAAGAACAAACTGGGTTTTGAAATCTCTTTGGCATCCTGCCTACCGCTTGATTCCCTCCTCTTGTGTGAGCTCCCATGGTGATGCCACGTTGTGATGTAACCAGAGGGCTCTCACCAGAGCTAAGCAGATGGGGCTGGGCGATCTTGGACCTTTAGATTCCAAAACCATGAGTTAGATAAACTAATCTCTGTAAGTGCCCTGCTTGAACTATTTCATTATAGCAACTGAAGATGAAAAATGCACCTATGTAGCATGTAACATTCTAAGAACTTGTTCCTGGTATCTGAAGATTTTGACCTGGGCTGAAGCCTGGTGGTAGAGCGCTTTCCTAACGCATGTGAAGACGCAAGCTTAATCTCTATTACCATCCGCCCCCATGCACTTTGATACAGACGGGAACAGAAAGATTGCTCGCTTGGCTTTGCTCTCATCCATAGATGAAAAAGCAGGTCATTTCAAAACCTCAAGGACGAGGTCTGAGCTCTGGTCTGAGCTGCAACATCACACATTAGTCTCCCAAAGCAGGTTTGTGCCTCTGAGACTGACGGTCACCTGTCGTGTGAGGTGGGAGGGCAGGACTTAACGCATACATTTCCCTGGAACAGCATCCACTAGACCCTGTGCTTCCAGCCTGTCAGGAACGCACTAAAACTCCAGGACTCAGGCCTTATCTGGGGTTGATCAGAAGGCACCTGGGGCAGATTCTGGTCCTGACACCAAGATAAGCTTACACAGCAAATGCTAATCAGCAACTTACAACCACCACAGTTTCCTATTTGCAGTCTCTGGCAGCCAAACCATGCCCTTTTGTCCTGTCACTTACTTCAATTTATTGCTTCCTGCAAGCAGAAGCCCGACTTTTTTTTTTTTTTTAAGATTTATTTATTTTATGTATGTGAGCACACTGTAGCTGCACAGATGGTTGTGAGCCTTCATGTGGTTGTTGGAAGACTGAATTTTTAGGACCTCTGCTTGCTCTAGTCTATCCAACTCCGCTCTATCCAACTCCGCTCGCTTCTGTCCCTGCTTGCTCCAGTCCAATAATTTATTTATTATTATATGTAAGTACACTGTAGCTGTCTTCAGACACTCCAGAAGAGGGCAGCAGATCTTGTTACGGATGGTTATGAGCCACCATGTAGTTGCTGGGATTTGAACTCCGGACCTTCGGAAGAGCAGTCGGGTGCTCTTACCCACTGAGCCATCTCGCCAGCCCCCAGTCAGCACTCTTTCTGGCAAAGCTCTCTCTGCAGTCCCCAAGTCTCACTTCTCTGCACATTTCTTGTGTGAGCGCGTGTGTATGTGCGTGCGCTCACGTGAGAGTCAGAGGTCAACCTTGGGTGTTCTTCTCCGGGAGTCATCTCCTGTGTTTCTTTGAGATAGGGTCTCACACTGGCATCTAAGGCTTTCAGCTTAGGCTGGGCTGGCTGGCCAGTGAGCCCTAGGGATCCACCCATCTCTACCTTTTCCCCATCTCTGCTTTCTGTGAGGTTCTTTTCACTAAATATCTTTTTTGTTTGTTTGTTTTTTTTTGTTGTTTTTTTTTCTCTTTTTTCTTCACTAAATATCTTAACATCATGTGTTCTTCCTTGAGTTAGTCAGTTTAAGTCATAGGTCCTACTGGCTGAATACATGGAAGGAGAAGTGTTTGGCTTTCTCTGTGGATGAAACATGGAACCTAATAACTACCTTCTCCTTGAATTGCTTTGAAAATTGAGCTTTCCAACAGCAAATGAGCTGGTTCTCTCTACCATTAAAAAGCCAGCTGATGAGATGGCTCAGGCAGTTCGCATGCCTGCTGCCAAGCTCAGTGGCCTGAGTTCAATCCCTGACCAACAAGGTGGAAAAAGAAAGGGAATTGACTCCTTCAGATTGTCCTGCGACCTACACACAAATGCATGATCATGTGTGCGAGGCTACACATGAATCACACACACACACACAAGCAAATGAAAATCTGGATTTCTAGACTTGATCCTTAGCCATCAGGATGGGTTTGCTATCAGTGATTATTCACTTGTCAGTGCTGTGGTAACTCGCCTCAAAGATGGTGTGTGTGTGTGTGTATGTGTGTGTGTGTATGTGTGTGTGTATTTGTCTGTGTGTGTATGTGTGTGTGTGTATGTGTCTGTGTATTTGTCTGTGTATGTATGTGTGTGTGTATGTGTATGTGTGTGTGTATTTGTGTGTGTGTGTATTTGTGTGTGTGTATTTGTGTGTGTATGTGTGTGTGTATATGTGTGTGTATGTATTTGTGTGTGTGTGTGTGTGTGTGTGTGTGTGTGTGTCTGTATGTATTTCTTGTGTCCTGGTACCACAATGTGCAGCTAACAGGAACACAGCCCGGGGCTTGGAAGCTGTGACTACTCAGCAATGCAGCCATTTCAAGCCCAGTCCCCACTGGTTATCACCCAGCAAGCAGCCTGACACAGGAAAGCTTTTCAAGGAGGCTTTCCAGGATATAGGATAAGTCTGGCAAGCAAGAATTTGCCAGAAGATAGGATACAAACCTGCCAAACCAGTTTGTATTCCACAGCCAGCCACTTCAGTGGCATTGTGGGCGAATACCAATCTGTCCGCTCAAACAATTCTCTTATGTTTGGTTTTCTTTTATCTTGAGCGGAGCTTTCACATTTCTTCCCTTTTTAATCCTCCCCCCCCCTTTTTCCCCACCTGGGTCTTAGATATGCTTGGGGCCAGCCTGTTTATCTGGAAAGCTTTGGAAGGCACACTCTCTCCCTGCCCCTGCCATTGCTCTGCCCCCGCCCCCCCCCCCGCCCCGTTTGATTGCATCTTTGCTCCGTAAGGGTATTTTGACTTGTCTTTTGTACCGTGGTAAGGCACAATGAGACAAGAATATTCTCTCCTTACGTTATCAGGTGCTTTTGTTGCTCCCAAGCTGTTTTGTAACCGTGTGCCTTTTCGGATTTGGCTCCTAGTTGGGAAAGGGGTTGATAGTCAAGGAGAGACAGGACGCCATGTTGCGTCAATTGGTCTTGAAAAGAAATAAGCCAACGTTGCTCACCTGCTGAAGCTCAGGGTCAGTGGGGAGCTGGGTCCCAAGAGGCCAATCAATTTCAGTTAAGGAGATTAACAGTCTTGAGCACATAAAAGTCTGGTCACATGGTTCTGAGTGTCCTGGCCTTCAGCAGCCAGAATCACTGGGCTGTGTCTTTTGGGTCAATGTCAAGGTGACTGTTGGAAGAGAGAATACAGAAGGAAACATGGCTGTTTGTCCAGGAGGTCTTACTGGTAGTTTGGTGCAGGATCTTTGCTTTGCATGGGGGTGGAGTTGCTCAATATAACACCCTAAGCATCATTAGATGTGACTTCACACCTAAGGTAATATGCCAGTCAACCCAATCCGACCCAAATAAAACCAATGCCCACCAGCTTTCTAGTTGATAGATCTACCACAGGTCTGCACCCCCTTGCCTCTAAGCTGCTCCCTAGATGGTAAGGAGACCTCTGTGCTTCCTGGAAGAAGTCAGTCTCCAGGTTGGACCCTCTTCCTATACTGGGCTCTAGGTTTCTATGTTCCTGGGGCCTCTTGATGTACAGACAATAACAGGACAAGACAAGGGCAGGTGTGGGCAGGGGTGGGCAGGTAGCCAGGAAGAAGATAACATCCAGATAGAGGAGAGGACTTTGGTATCGCATAGAGTAAGCTGAACCAACTTCTTACAGACTCTGCACTGACCCTGGACTGTGCTATGTAGCTAACATCTCTCCCCACCACACCCTCACGTCTCCCCGACTCTCTTTTACATATAATATTTTCAATTTATTCTTCGGTTATTTTAATCTATGTAGAGAATGTATTCCAATCGTATTTATGCCCACTTTCCTCTCTAGCTCCTCAGACCCCCTTCCCACATATCCCTTCAATTGTAGATATTCTCTCTCTTTTTAAAATAAATCGCTCTGTCTAATGAGTGCTGCCCATATACACATGCACTGGAGCAGGGTCAGTCTACTGTGGGGCAAGTGGAACCCTGCCACCAGGCAGAAAACCTAGTAAGGTCGAGCAGATTAAGGAACACCAGCAATTCTCATAATTGAGAATGGTAGGTGTTAGAATCTGCTCCAAGCCGGATTCCTGTCCTGGAGCATGTGACCATGACAATTAGTCACATAGCATAGAACCCAGAATTCTCGATGCTACTGAGGAATCTAGATGGGCCCTGGAGGTTTAGCCAATAAGCTTCCCTTCCTGGCACGCCTTCCTGCAAAAGGTATTTAATCTCTGGTCCATGCTGAATAAGCTGTATGCATCCTTTTTCACCATGAATAAACACTTTAGACAAGCAAGGACAGTCTCCTCCCTCAAGGTCTGTTGTGGGGGGAGGCCTTTGTCATAACAAGCTGAGCCTAAGTTTCCCACAGAAGGCCCCTCCTCACACTTGGTACTCACCCTGAGCTAAACTGGATTCCTTCCCAGGCTCATTGAAGTCCCCCCTTCATCCCAACTCTTTAGGGGTTCCCAGCAGTGCCTGGGTGGCCAGGAGTTTGAGAACCACAGCCTGTCCCAGCCCATGCCGTTTCTCATCCGGAGGAACACAGGCTGGGGCCCCTACCTTATGCAGCATTTTGTCTTCGTTGAGCAGCGTGTCAGCACCCCAACCAGGAGACTGAACATAGCTGAGCACCTCTGAGTTTTGCCTCCCTGAGCCATGTCCTGACACCCCAGTAGTGAAGTGAGATGCAGAACTACAACCAACCAGGGACCACACCTCTAAGGAAACCTGACGCTCTCCCCAAGCAGTCAACAACTGTGAACAGCTCCTCAGCTAGGGGTGGGAGCTTGTGTGTCTCACCCCACCCGAGTTGACTGGCTTGATCCAGCACAGGTCTTGGACAGACAGTCAAAGCTGCCGTGTCTAGCCATGCCTGGAAAACGCTGTTCTATCCGGGTACTCCCTGACCTCTGGCTCTTACAGTCTTTGTCCTCTCTTCCATGATATCCCACATCCCCGAACCTTGGGGAGAGGAGGTGCAATAGAGGAGTTCCATTAAAGGCCGAGCCTCTGCAGACACTTGCTCTGTGCGCTTCGATGGGGTGCGAGGCTCTTTATCAACAACTGCCCACTGCACAAGTGCTATTTCTTTTTAAGGTAAATAGCTTCTGTTAAGGATAGAGCTGCACTCCCTCTTGGGGTTTTAAGCCTTACAGGAAGCATAAAGCACACTCTCACCCAGTCACCTGGCTTCATGATTACAGTGCTGATGGGAAGCCAGAGGTACACTTAGATCCCAGAATGAACGGTTGGGACAGTTAGTTATGGGGATAGAGACAGTTCCACATTGCCACCAGCAGCCTGAGACATTCCCTCAATCTCTGTCACTCTGGCTGACTTAGAACTTACTATGTAGACCAGGCTGGCTTTGAACTCAGGATATGCCTGCCTTTGCTCCCCGCCCCCACCCCCGGTGTTAGGATTAAAGGCATGTGTCATCATGCATGACTTAGAGTTAGATTCCTGATTTCACCTGCAAAGAATTTCAGAGTGAACAAGTATGAAGCAGAGGTAGTTTATTAAGAATAGAAAGAAATAGCCGGGCGTGGTGGTGCATGCCTTTAATCACAGCACTCGGGGGCAGAGGCAGGCGAATTTCTGAGTTTGAGGCCAGCCTGGTCTACAAAGTGAGTTCCAGGACAGCCATGGCTATACAGAGAAACCCTGTCTTGAAAAAAACCAAAAAANGGAAAAAAAAAAAAAAAACCGCAGAAATTGGCGTCCCTGTGCCTTTTCGGGGCGACACGAGTTTCCTCCTCCGTGCACGGCTTGCAAAGCGCAGTTTCAGGACAGCCAATTTGAAATAGAGAATTAAAGTCTTCAAATAAAAAATAAAAAAACAAAAAAAAAAAAAAAAAAAAAAAAAGAAATGCGCTCAGAGATAGAATAAGGCATGATAAGGCAAGCCTGAGACCGAGCACGCATGTGCTTCTCAAAGGAGGATTGTGATCTAGTGCCCTAGTAGTGGCTGTATATAGGATTTTGGAAGCTTCTGGAATGTCATTGTGTGATGGGTTTCTAAGGGTCATGTGACTCATAACCTAACACTTTGGGTTTTTTTCTCTCAGCTCTCTAGACCATTCCCATTCTCAAGAGTGATATCTTTTCCTTAATAAACTATCTCTACTCCTATTTCTAACTCTGTGTGCCTGGTCCAATTCTTTGCTGTGGAACTCAAGAATCTCAGTACTTCAGCAGGGGTTTGGGACTAAGATCTGTTCTTATAAAAATAATTTCTCTCCTGTTGAAAATAAGTATTATCATTTCTGCATAGTTAAAATGTAAATTCAAGTAAATATACCTTCAATACAAATTTTAAGAAGACTGTGATTACACATGACTTTTTGTGTTTGTGTGTGTGTGTGTGTGTGTGTGTGTGCATGTGTGTACAAGTGCACTTGTATGTGGAGGCCAGAGGACAACCTTGGTTCTTATTCCTCAGGTACCATCTACTTGATTTTTAAGACTAGATCTCTAGCTGCCCTGGAACTGGCTGGCCAGGGAGCCCAGGGGTCTCCTTCTCTCCACCTCCCCAACATTGGTACTACAAGCTTGTTCTACTCTGCCAGGCCTTTTATGTGTGAGGGTTCTAGACATCAAATTTAGGTCCCCAGGCTTGCAAGGCAAGCACTTTTCTCATTGAGCAATGTCCCCAACCCCAAGACGTACTCATGATGGTTTAGAGAAGTGTCCAGGTGTCTTGGGAGATTCATAAACATCAAAGCCCTGTAGTGTCAGCCATTTAGTTCCCAATTGTTCAGAGAGACATGGGTGAAGGATGAGGCTGGGGCTATATAAAAGGATCTCTTGACGAGACACTGACCTTGCTATTTAAGTGGCAGCTATCCCCCTGTCCCAGTCACTCCACAAAGATCTGGGCCTCTTTGACCCATAACTTGTTCAGACAGCTGCTTTCCACCCTGGCATCCCTGCCCTGTGAATAGCAGACTGTCTATACTGCCCTACGACTCAGTCTATATTGTCCTGTGATTCAGTCTATACTGTCCTGTGACTCAGTCTATACTGTCCTGTGACTCAGTCTGTACTGTCCTGTGACTCAGTCTGTACTGTCCTGTGACTCAGTCTGTACTGTCCTGTGACTCAGTCTGTACTGTCCTGTGACTCAGTCT
>NC_034605.1:1783152-1790362 GCF_900095145.1 Mus pahari | reverse complement strand
ACTCAGTCTGTACTGTCCTGTGACTCAGTCTATACTGTCCTGTGACTCAGTCTGTACTGTCCTGTGACTCAGTCTATACTGTCCTGTGACTCAGTGTAGAAAGACAGAACTGTAAGGAGGTGTTGGGAAGGGAAGACCCTCTTCACCTAGTGTCTGGCTGAAGCCTCTTGCCAGGCTCAGAGTCCAGAAATCCTCACAACTAACATTCGATGTGAAGGTTCCTCCTCTAGAGATAATATCCCTTGTATAGAGAGCTCTTGAATAGGAATGTTAAAATAGCAATTAATTGTGCTTAAGTCCTGAGTGTCTATGACCTTCCGATGTGGCCTTTCTTCCTTCCCAGCACTAACCTGTGATTTAGTGGGTATCTCACCAGAAGCCCCATTTACAGTAGAAGATGTTTCTTAACTCAGTTGTGTCAACCTTGTGACCCCAGATTTACCTCATTTGATTCTAAGTCAGAAGCACCTCTGTAGCTACTCAACAATCTCGTTTATTGAAGAAAAAAAAAGGCAGAGAAAATAAGGAAAGAAATTTCTTAATAAGTCTTTGAGATGTGACTTGAGGGCCATCAAAACTGTATACTTGGTTACCCCTAAGACACCAAAGCAGCACTGTCCTTTGAGAAGTCCTTGTCCACCTTCAGCTGTATATTATTCTTTCCCTGAGCACTTTCTTTCCAATGCCCACTCTACCATCTATATGCTAAAACCCACAAAACAATAAAGTACTCCTTAAAAAGAAACCCTTGTTATTGGTTCTTTGTGAATGTCACATCATGCATGCCAATTCCAGTCTATCTTCCTGTCCTTCTGTCCCTGTCCTCTGCCTTTGCAACCTCCCCACAAAAGAAAACAAAAAGTAAAAGCAACAAAAAGAGGAAAAAAAAATAACATAAAAAGAATAAGAAAAACAAAACAAAACAAACAAACAAACAAAAAAACAAAACCAAACATCTTGGCATGGAAGCTGCGGTGTGTCTGTCTACAGTGCACCCTTCTGTCCAAACAGCTTTGCTCCCAAGTGTTCATTGAATTGAGTCGTTTGATCTGACTCGCGGCCTCCGGCTTCTGCTTCACTATCAATTCTGAATCCTCACTGGGACTCCTCTCAGATATCCCGTTGTTGCCCTGTGTTATGGAGGTCTTGGAGTTCATAATGGGGTAGATGTTGGGGTGGGCCACCTTAAAGCCCTGGATCTGTGTGGCGGTGGCTATATTCTCCAGTCTGCCACCAAGCTGTCCCTGAGCCACCAGGGCCAGCTCTTCAGCACTACTTTGGCTAGGGGCGGGGCCAGCTCTCCGGTGCCCGCACCACCAGGGCCAGCTCTATCTACTTCTCTGTGCCTAGGTGAGGTGAGGGGCCTCTCTCCTGAGTGCTGCAGTCGGTGAGAAGTGGGACCAGCTTTCCCACCTGCCACAGGCAGCGAGGGCTGTGTGTGTGTGATCTCTCCTTGTGCCCACACTGCCACATGCCCGGCAGGGCGGGGCCAGTTCACCTGCTCTCGCGTCCTCCGCCGGCCCAGTTCTCCCATATTGCCTAGGTGAAGAATAGGGTATCTTTCCTGCTCTCATGTCCTTGAGGACCAGCAAAATACTCTTCTTAATAACCCCCAGCTGTTACTCATCCTGAACTTCTTTTGTAGTGAATCCCGTCTTCCCCTGAGCGGAGGTCTCTGAAGAGAACTCGGGCTGCCGAGCATCTCCCTGACCCACACCCCAGTGCTATGCCCTAACTTAGGAAATGGACCAAAAGAATAACCACCCTCTTTTCCTTCCTTCTTCAGGACATCCTGTTGATGGTAAAGCAGCCAAAAGATGCTCAACGGAGGGAATTTAGAGTCCCATCAGAAGAGTGAGTTCCAGAAGAGAAGAGACAATCACGACTAAAAAGCCAGTGCTCGTCCTTGTCCCCCCAGAAAGCAATCTCATCTGTCTGCATCCCAGCTCCTTGTGTCCCTTGGCTCCCTCACCTTGAATGGCACTTCCTCCTTCCTGCCCTCAGGGCCCAAGGAGACCCTGCTTCGAGGCTGACCCTCGGCTCCTCTGGCCTTTCTGACTCCTGACCTATCCAGCCATTCGCATTAACTGAATGTACTCCCAGTTACCAATCCCCACGGGAAACTTCTCCAAGCCCTCTAAATCAGAGCTGGCAGCCCCCCACTTCTCCGTAGTTCCCTGTGCTGTAAAGAATGCCACAAACTGCCTTAAAAATAAAAGGCATTTATTGTTCACAGCTGGGAGTCAATATCAAAGTAGTTTTGGTTTCCGTCAGGGTTCACTGATGGTACCTTTCAGGCGTGCCCTCCCTTGGTGGAAGGTCATGTTTTAATGGACACCAAGCCCACTCCTGAGGGGCTCCACTCTTAAGACCCAGACCCCTCCCAGAGGCCCCGCCCCCTACCAGCATTACCTTTTTTGGGTTTTCAACGGAGGAATGTGACAGAGCACAAGCATTGTAGGACAGGATAGAAAGACCAGGATGAGGAAAGAGAGCCAGTTTCTCACCATCTGGGAATCAAGGATCCCAACACAGCGAGCCTTTACGTAAGGCCTTTCGCTCTCCACAGCTGTACATCAGCGGTTTTCTAGGCATCTCATCCGAAACCCCACTTAACTCCCTTGTGCCGGCCTAGTGGCTCCTAGTTCTATTTTATCAGACTGTAATCCCATCCATGCAAGGCATTCCTAGGGGCACCCTGCAATCTCAGTTATCCAAAAGGGTGGAAAGAAAGGGAGCCCGTGCCTCTTGCTTGTTAAGTGTGGGCTTCTCTCGAGCAGGCTTTTGGTTGTCTGAAGCCCAGGCTTTCTCAGCCAACTGGCTCCCGTTATCTGTTAATCCTGATGCCCCCCACCCCCACCCCGCCTCTCCTGGCGCTATTGCTAGTTTTGTTGAGGTTGCTAAGGACAGAGTAGAAATGTTTCTCAAAGGAATCTCGGTGGGCACAGGATGTTAGAGGGAAGGACTATAACCCCCCTAGCTCCTCCGTCTTCCTTCTTCCTGATGTAAAAACCTGTTGGTGTGAGTAAAAACCGGGACCCCGTGGCATGGGGACCCCGTTGGGTCTGGGAAGGAGCTCTGCTCTGGGATATGTGTGGGCGAGGCACCATGTGTAGGCAGCCCGTGTTCTAAGAATTGGCTTCGTCCTGTCAGAAACTCAGGCCAATTTGACAAGGATATGGGGGAAGAAATGGGTGCCAGTAGAGGCCTCATCCGCTGAGGAGGCGCTGCCCTAGCCTAGCCTGTGGTTTAGAAGCAGAGGCATGTCAGCAATCAGCTCACAGCGCTAACAACAGAATACCATATCCTGGCTAGTTTTCATAAGCAATGGAGCGGGTTATGTGGGCTCTTGGTAAGAAAAAGCATCAGGGGTCTTACCTAGCACTGGAGCCTTCTACAGTATTGATCCAACAAACAAGATATTCCTGTTGGCATAATAATGGTATGGGTGGGGGGCTGGTGAGATGGCTCAGTGGGTAAGATCACCCGACTGCTCTTCTGAAGGTCTGGAGTTCAAATCCCAGCAACCACATGGTGGCTCATAACCATCCGTAACAAGATCTGACGCCCTCTTCTGGAATGTCTGAAGACAGCTACAGTGTACTTACATATAATAAATAAATAAATCTTTAAAAAAAAAAATAATGGTATGGGTGTTATAGGGGTAACCAACTACTTTCTGAGTGGATTTAAGGCCTGCTCCACAGGAACGAATTCATACCTAGTACTGGAAACCTGGTCAAACCTATCGCTGTAAAGGTGAGAGGCCTGAGGAGGGACTTACTATTATTGCTTTGCTAAATGGTCACGCTGTCAAACTGCCTTCTAAATATCTATGTTTGCACTCATATATATGCTCTGCTCTTATCGTTGTTAATAGACTGGTCTTTTTACAGTGGGAAGTTGTTAATGCACAGCCTCTTAACTGGTGTAAGTGCCAAGAATAAGTGACAGCAAGCACTCAATTCTAAACGGGGTATCTATATCAAGTCCCCACTCCCACCATCAGAGCTCGGGGAAGAGGAAGCAGAAAGGATGTAGGAGGCAGAGGATGAGGAGTAGCGCTGTGAAATACTGGCTGCTTCTGATGGTGCACGACCATGGCACTCCAGAACTCCCGCACAAGACCTGCAACAAGATCAAGCCAATGAGAACTCTAGCTCGGATGGGGGCGTGGCCACACAGCCCTAGCCCTAGCTGAGGCGCTATTGACTATGGATGGCTGCTGGGAATGGAGTTGTTTTTTCCTTGGGGTAGGGCCTCTGGTAGGTCGCTCATGCTCCAGCAATTCCCTACGCTCAAGTACAAATGGGCAGCACAGGTTGTACCCAGTGGGTCATAAAAAAGAAATAAGAGGACATGAAGTTGGTAGGGGGACATGTTGGGTGGGTTCAGGGGGAGCTGGAGGGGAGAGGGGAAGGTTATTGCCAAAATAAATGAAATTCTCAAAAAAAAAATTAGAAAAATCTTCTCATCTGGACATATCTTTGGGATTAGAATTTGATGAGGGTTAGCCCCAATAACCTCATTTAATTACATCTTAAGGACCCTAATTCCAAACATTATCACGTTCTGAAATACTTCCTGTATGAGGATGTAAGCCTATGCATCCTTGGGACCTGGGGAAGGAACACCTCATCTGGTCTCCGTTTCTTCAGCAATACATAAGGAGTGATGCTGGGCTATTTTTGGATTCCCCTGATCTCAAACATGGGAAAGTCCATGCTGGAGACGTGGCTCAGTAAACTTGCTGTGCACACTTGATGACTCAGAGTTCAGTCCTTGGAGTGGTGGCACACACTTGTCATACCAACAGCATTACAGAAAATGGAGGCAGACACAGGAGAGTGGACAGCCTGTAGCCATTAACATGAAAACAAAGAGACTGCTTTAAAAAAAAAAAAAAAAAAGGTTGCTTTCTGACATCTGTGTGCTCACCATGGTGCAATTCCACCTGCACACACAAACACATCATAAATGTGCTCATGTACAGACATCATAACCTCCCTCTCCAGTACCCCTCCACCCCCACCCACCCCCAATACAAGCAAAAGTTCACCCTAGAGCTGGGATTGGCTTTCCAAGTACAATGACTTGAATTTAAGGCACACCTGCAAACTTTCCGGGTGAAAGCTTTCTTACAACACACAGATGATTAAAAATAACATCTATGTATCTCCCTGAGTGTTCTCAGCCTTGAGTGCCAGCTATAGCCAGGATGCCTCAGAAAGCCAAACAAATTAGTCCCCAGGACAGATGGAGGCCAGGGGACTGCAACAACAATGGAACAATGTTTCAAATCAAGAAACCTGGCTGTCACTCCTTCATCAAGGTGGCACTGTGTAGATGTTGTGCTAAGGAAGTACTCTATTGATTCTGAGCGCCATATGCTTGATTCAGACCTCACTCATACACTGTTCCCATGTTAGATTCTCATGCTCTGGCAGCTCCTCCACAGGAGCTAGAATTGACTGGCTCCTAGCAGAAGTGTGTTGGCTGTCCTTTGAAATCATAGAAGCAGGTGTGTTCTAAAGCCCAAATGACATCCTGTTCATGGCAACAAAAGCAGACAAGGACAGCAAGAATAAAAAATAAAAATAATATGCTCCATTCTTTCTCTGAGAAACAGGGACTATTGGGGGGGGAACCCTTTGTCTCTAAGCAAAATTGAAAGCACCTCTGACTTCAGATTTATTTGATTGGTCTTTCTCAGGATAATCAGAATCAGAATTGGTTACCACTGGCAAATGTGAGCCAATAAAAAAAAAAAAAAATCCAGGAGAGAAAATAAATATCACAACTCAAAGAAACAGGTATGTTCATTTTTTAAAAAGCATGGAATCAAGTTTTATGCTGCTGAGTTAATTTATTAACACACACACTATGAGTTTTGCATGCACGGAATTTGTTAGTATTACGACAAGATAAATTGCACCTGTCTCATTTGTGAAAAACCATCTTAAGATTTCCACTCGTCTCTGTCAGTGGGGGACTATGCGGAGGATTTTGGTGAGCTTCACAGAAACTGGTCTCCAGGTGGGTGACAGAATCCAGGGCCTAGGTTTTCTGTTGGAGTGGATGGTTAAGAGTTTGAGCTTTGGGCTCGCCAGTTGGCTCAGTGGGTAAAGGTAATTGTAGTATACAGCTGGTAACACAAGTTCAAACCTCCCCAAGGTTCTCCTCTGATCTCCACACACACACACACACACACACACACACACACACACACACACACACACAGTGTAATGCATCCCTGCATTATACCCACCCAACCTCCAATAATAATAATAATAATAATAATAACAATAACAATAATAATGATAATGATAATAATATGCATTTCTGCCTTGGGGCAGTTCTATAGTACTTGTCAAGCTATCCTCTGATCCTTATTTCCTTCATATCTAACATGGGTCCCAGACTCAGGGTCTTTATGAATTTTAGATGAGGAAAATGTATACAAGGAGCTCTGTGGATGAGCCCTCCCAGAGCTGAGTCCATCACATGTCAGCTTCGATACCAACATTGTTTTAAGAGGATCTTTGTGTGTTTACGTTTTCCCTGTAAATTCAATCTGCAGAAGACAAAAATGGTCAGACCTCTTGCCCATGAGCTCTCTACCTGCTCCAAGCAGGGTAGACTGGAGGGAGAGGCAGGGATGGATCTGGAACCTTGCAGAGGTTTTAGCTTTCTCTGCCTTCCCCATAAGACACCTTGTTCTAAAAGTTCCAAGACCAGCAGCACAACCTACCTGAAACAAATTACTAGTGCCCAATACTTTCCAAATCCAACAATAATTGTCATCATCACAATGATTATTTTATCTACCACGGCTGACACAGTGTAGCTGAGAAAGCGGAGAATGGACCACTGACCACTTCCAGAGAGGAAGGAATTCGTGAGGATAGTGATGCTGTGGACTGCATCCTTGTGCATGTCCCCTTTGCTCTGTGGATAGTTTGAATATTAACACCAGAAGATAATAGGTGAGGCTGCTAGGGGGGTTTCCGAAGGTGACCCCTTTGATGGGATTAGTGTCCTTTTCAAGAAACCACTTGGGAGATCAGGTGCTGCAGCACAATAGAGCTGGCCTTGGTGGGAGGGGCTCCAGTGAACCAGCCCAGAGGGTGTGAGCATGGGAGAGCTGCCCCCCCCCCCCGGCTGCAGTTCTTGGGAGAGCTGGCCTCACACCTTGCCTGGGCATTGCATG
>NC_034605.1:1779909-1782820 GCF_900095145.1 Mus pahari | reverse complement strand
ATTCAGCTCCTGTTACAGGATTACCAGCAGCTGCCCACAAAGAAATCACTGTCCATAGAAGAACCTGATTCATAGATTGCCATACAAACCCCAATGGTGAAGACCAGATATACCCTGAAAATTGATGATGCCCCTAAACAGCAGGAAGTAGCTTAAGAGACACCACGCCCCTATTCCCTCTTCACCATTGGCTTCCCCTCTCTTTTTCTCCCCTTCTTTAATAATAACAAGAAGGGAGGAGTGTTAGCACCAGGACACTCCAAGCTCCGCCTAACCATGTGACCCTTGACCTGCGTTGCCAGGACAACGACCTTCAATCCCACAATCCACTTGGCCAACCTGTCCTCTCTCTCTCTCTCTGCTCTTCTCTACCCCTCTACCCGCTCCCCTCCCCCCATTCCTGCATAATAAACCTCTCCCAAGTGGAACACCTTGGCCTGGTCTGCTTCCTGGTTTATCCGCCCAAAATATAAAATGGACCAATAACTTGAACCAGACCAATAGCTCACTGCAGTGAACATTTACAAGTAAAGATGTGTGCACAAAAGGGAAAACTGCAGGACACACTGTGACACACTACAGCTTCCATGATGAGACTTTTCTTTTTTTAATGTTTTGTTTTATTCTTTATTTTTGTCTTTTATTTTCTTTTGGGGAAAGGTTGCAAGGGCAGACGAAGGCATGGGGAGATGAGTGGGACTGGGGTGCACGGTGTGAATTGCAAAGAATCACGAAAAAGATTTTTTTTTTAAAGGATAGGTAGAACTTACTAGTCTTTTTTGGTCACTCCTGTGCAAGGCTAGGACTAGGAAATGGCCATCTGGAAAGGAAGGGCGACGCCCCCTCCCGCTCTTGCACTGCTGCTGTCTGACCTGATCATGGAGCTCCACTCTAGGGCTGTAAGAAATAGACACTGTTCAAACAGCCCAGTCTGTGGTAAAAAGACAAAGACATTTACAAGTCAATGGTTGTTTCAGAACAATGAGTCCTCTAAGCCTTTCTGACCTCATCTCTTGATGTGCCGTCATATTTAGGTATAAGTGATCTTGGGTGGAGGGGGAGAGAGAGAGAGAGAGAGAGAGAGAGAGAGAGAGAGAGAGGAAGAAGAAGGAGGAGGAGGAGGAAGAGGAGTTGGAGGAGGAGGAGGAAGAAGAGGTTCCTAATTTTGTTCTCCCTATAGATGTAAGCGCCACATTCTACCCAATGCCCAGCAAATGGACAAGCTGGCCGTTTGCTAACATGCAGAATCTGGGGTGTTGGGGATGGGCCTGGTGCTGTTTGTATTTTGATGCTAATTTCATTTATCTGGGAGGGGTTGCAGACAAGGAATGAGTGACATACCCAGGTGACTTCTTGTGAACCAATCCCCTAATGAATAAAGGAGCCAATGACTGGGCGAGTAGGCAGGACTGCTGGGTTGGACGGAGGAAGAGAGGGTTAGGTTGGCATGAGATAGCAGAAGGACAAGATGTAACTGCTAAAGTTTTCTGGTATCATGGCAGATCTGTCAGGATTCGCCACCAGAGGAATCAGATTTAATAAGGCTTACAAGATTGGGTTTTAGTTGTTGCTCCCGGAGATTGAGTTACCATTGTTTCTGAGCTAAGTTTATGTGGTGTTTTTCTTCTCAAAATGATTTGACTGGGTTCCAGAGAGAAAAGTAGGGGCGGCTATTATAACCTGTGCTAAATTACATGCTATTTCATGAGAACTGTGACTGTGTGTGCATGTGTTCATGTGTTGTGTGTACATGCATGTGGAGGCCACAGGTTGACTTCAGGCCACTTCATCAATTGCTTACCACTGTATTTCTTTCTTCTTCTTTTTTTTTTTTTAAAGGTTTTTTTTGTTTGTTTGTTTGGTTTTTTTTTTTTTTGTTTGGTTGGTTTTTTCGAGACAGGGTTTCTCTGTATAGCCCTGGCTGTCCTGGAATTCACTTTGTAGACCACACTGGCCTCGAACTCAGAAATCTGCCTGCCTCTGCCTCCCAAGTGCTGGGATTAAAGGCGTGTGCCACCACGCCTGGCCACCACTCTATTTCTTGAGTCATACCTTCACACTGACCAATTAACTTAGGCAACAAGGTTATATAGCATCACATGGTTTATGTGAGAATCTCTTGTCCCCAAGAATCTCCTTGTTGGGGGCAATCAGATCTTGGGGGCCAATATTTAGCATTTGAATCCATAGCAGTTGCAGACCAACCCCCTATATCCTTCAAAGTGATATCATATCTACCTGACTGGAAAACCAGCCCACCTGGAACTTCAAGCTTTGAGTTCAGTAAGGGATCCTATCTCAAAAAATAAGGTAGAGCGCAATAGAGGAAGACATCCATTGTCCTTCTTTAGCCAACAAACCTGTGCACACACATCCACAGATACTTATACTCACATGGTGTAATCCCTATTTAGAGACACACATATACAAAGCACACAGTTAAAAATAAAATAAATCTTTAAAATGAGTTAATTTTATCATTAAAATTTTTATTCTTTTGTTGTTGTTGTTGTTTGCTTGGATGTGCCTATGTGTACCATGTGCATGTCTGGGGCATATGGAGGAGAGAAGAGAGCACCGGGTCTCTTGGAACTGGAGTAACAGATAGTTATGAGCTGCCATGTGGGTACCTGGCACTGAATCTGGGTTCTCTGGAAGAGCAGCAAGTGCCATTAACTACTGACCCATCTCTCCAGCCCTGATGTTACCACTTAAAATTTTTATTTTTGATATGTGGTTTTTATTATGTTGCTCAGGTTGGTATCAAAAGTTACCCTCCTGCCTCAACTTCCCATGTACTGGAATTACAGGTGTGTATCAGCTGTCTGGCTAATTGTAACATTTTGTTGTTGTTTATCCATTGATTATGAATTGAATATATATATATATATATATATATATATATATATAT
>NC_034605.1:1756488-1779889 GCF_900095145.1 Mus pahari | reverse complement strand
ATATATATATATATATATATATATATATATATATATATAATTTTTTCAGTACATTTATCTTGCAAAATTTTTTCTCATTTTGTCACTAATAAAGTTTATGATACATGAATTTAAAACTCATACTGAATAAAATGAATTAATTTTTCCTTAGTAATTTCTATTATGTCATGTTTTCAAATTCCATCTCCCCTTAGCATGTGGAAATACATTTAATATTTTAAATTTATTTTATAGTTTTTATTTTACTTAAATTCCTGAAACATTGAGGATAAACAGCCACAGTGAGAGGAAGGCCTAGCTTTATTGTGATTCTATTTTCAACAGCCTTATCAAGATAGAGTTAACATATCATGAGACTTACGCTTTTACAGTTTCAACTTAGTGCCTTAGAAGATATTTACAGTGAATTTAAAATAATTTAATCTTAGACATTTTCATCATTCCAAAACAAAACCCTGTGCCTGTCAGCAGCCACCTCCAGAGTTGCTTCTTACAGCTCTAGGCAACCACAGATATTGTGATCCTCTCTGTACTTGTCTGCCCTGGTGGCTTTAGATAATTGCTCTAATACAGTGTGTTGTTTAAATGTAACACTGTTTCTTCAAGGTTTTCATCTGTGTTAGCATGTATCAACACTTCATTGCCTTCCATCATAAAATTAATATTCAAAGGAAGGGATATACACTTGGGTTCGTGCTCATCAACAAACAGGCAATTGCATTCTTTCCAGTTCTCAGGTTTCATGAATGTCTTAGTTAGGGTTTCTTTTTTTCTCTTTTTAAAGATTTATTTATTTTATTTATATGAGTACACTACAGCTGTCTTTATATACACACCAGAAGAGGGCATTTGATCCCATTACAGATGGTTGTGAGCCACCATGTGGTTGCTGGGGAATTGAACTCAGGAACTCTGGAAGAGCAGTCAGTGCTCTTAACCGTTGAGCCATCTCTCCAGCCCCTTAGTTAGGGTTTCTATTCTGTGATGAACATGACCAAAGAAACTTGGTGAGGGTTTGTTCAGATTATGCTTCAATATCCCTGTTCATCATCACAGGAAGTCAGGACAGAAACTCAAGTAGGGCAGGAACCTGGAGGCAGGAGCTGATGCAGAGGTTATGGAGGAGTGCTGCTTACTGGCTTGCTCCTCATTGCTTTCTCTGCCTGCTTTCCTATAGAACTCAGGACCACCAGCCTGGGGATGTCACCATCCATAATGGACTGGGCCCTCTCCCATTAGTCACTAATTAAGAAAATTGCCTTCAGTCTGATTGCTCTAGCTGTGTTAAGTTGACATAAAATTAGCCAGTAAGTACAGTGAATATTGCTGCCGCAAACATCTGGGTACAGGGCTTTGTGTGGTCATATATTTATATTCTCTTGCATTCATACCTATGCAATGTGTTGGATTATATGGTTACTGTGGGAACTAAAAGGGGTGCAGGGGAAGAAGGGGGAAAGGGAGGATAGCCTGCATCCAGCCAGAGTTCCTCCTATGCTCTGGGCAGGCAGACGTGGGAGGGCTACCAGACTCTTTCCACTCGGCCCCTGGTGGGCATCTAAGCCACTGACCCCACTCAATTGGGGGTGGACAAGGGGCAGCCCCTGACCAGGGGCCCCAGGGCAACACCCAGTAGCCCCGGGGTTATGGAAGAGAGGGCATAGGGAGAGAGGTTCCCACACAGGCGAGAGTGAGTGCAGCGGGCCTTGATGAACAGAGACAGTCTATGGTTTTAGAGCTTTATTGTAGAAAGTCAGGGGGAAAGGAGAGAAGGTAGGAAGAGGGAATGAAGGGAAATGAAATTTAAGATAAAATTTGAGGCCTGATTTATGTAAGTTATGTCAAATAGTCCAAAGAAAAAGTTGTTTGCAAGCTTAGAAGCCTGAGGCTGAGAAATAGTGGAACAGGCCTGGGCATGTCTGGGCAGGCCCGTTGTTAAAACATTCCTGGGGCTGCCTGGCCTTAAAGACAAAAAAAAGGGAATGCAGGAACTTGTCCGGGCTATCTTGGCTGAGTCATCAGCCACCTAGTTTGAAGTTATATGTTAACCAAATGTCCCACTGACCTAGATGAGCATCTGCCCCTCAGGTCCCCTGACATCCTGACTTGCACGTACTATTCTGCTGATGTGTAATAGTTTTCTACTGATGTTTAAATGAGCCAATCGTGTGAAACTACACCAATTCCTCCTAGCCCCTGGCCCTCTCCCTATAAAAACCCCTAGCTTTTGAGCCTCGTGGTTGATTCCTCTGTCTCCTGCGTGAGATACATATTAGCCCGGAGCTCCGCCATTAAACTACCTCGTGCTTTTATATCAAGAAGGTCTCTCGTGTTTCCTTGGGTGGGCCCTTTCCCGAGACTCGAGTGGGGGTCCCCGAAAGGGGGTCCTACATTTTCGGGGCTCCTCCGGGATTTAAGGGGCACCCAGAAACCCGAAGATACCCCTTGGAGGTGCGTTTGTGTGAGTCTGGTGTGTCTGAGTGCGGCGCCGCTGAGTCTGTGTCTTGGTTTTTTGGTTTTGGTATTCTGGTAGCTGCCGCTGAGGGCTGTAAGGACCCAGCAGCTGTGGAGGATGACGGCCTAAGGCCTGCAGGCTGCAGCCCTGGAAGACGTTCCAAGGGTGACCCTGGAAGGAGTGCCCAGGGTAAGGGACCGTCAGGAGAGCCTGACTGTCGTCTGGCAGAATGAGGGAGATGGAGTGCTTTTTCTGCCAGAAAAGGGTGGATGTGGAACCCCACCCCATCAGGAAGGCCAGGAGGACCTGGTCCAGGCGTGGACAAGTGTGTTTAGATGTATTAGCGTCTGTTGTTCTTGTTTTTTCTGATCTTTGTCATGGGACAGACTGTTTCTAAATGGTTTTAAAGGTGTTTGCCCGCTGAGCAGATGGGTGGCCCTGATCCCCCCACTCCCTGCTGCAGCCACCTCCTCTGCCACTCATCGGAGGCCTGGAGGCCCTGAGGCCCGGAGGCCTGGAGCTGGAGGGCTGCTGCTGAGAGAGCACCAGACGGGCGGGCAGTGCAACGAGTGAGTGCCTGGCGGAGGCGGAAGCAGAGCTGCTCAGCTGTGCTTGGAGCTGGCGGGTGGCTTGGTGGCCAGGCTGTGCGGGCAGTGTGGCCCCCCCCCCCCCCGAGATGGAGGCAAAAAGGCTGCTCTGAGCAGGTGGCCTGACTCCACCCCTGAAAAAGGGGCTTGAGCAGTCTGCAGGAGAAAGGTGACTGTAGTTGCCCAAACAGGAAATGTAAAAAAGCTGCGGGCCAAGAGGGGGCATGTGACCTCCAAAGGATCCATGGCCCACACTGCCCCTTCCCCTGCACCACTGCCTGGGCATGCGTGCATGCTCGCAACGGCGGGTAAATTCATTTTGTGTGTGTTAGGGCTCTGAAAATAGCAAAGTTTGTTTTTCCTTGCATCCTGATAATTGTAAAGTGTTTGCTTCTAGTGAGCTTGTAATCACTGGAAAATTTTGCCTCTAGGTATGGCTAATATAGCCTTACATTATGTAAAAATAATTTTTATCCTCTGCTTCGATACAAGAAGCTAAGAGTTTAAATCTTTCAGTGTGAAAAGTGTTTTGTTAGCTAATGCCTCTAAAAGAAAGTTTACTTCAAATATTTGCTCTCACACAATGAGCTTTAAAGTTTTAGGGAGTAGTGTTGCTCCATAAGATTCAGAGGAAATGTCTTTATAATATTTAGGGTTGTGGTCCAGAGAAAATGGCTTTCAGTTGCTACTGATAATAACGTACAAGTCCTCTATGTACACCCTCTTGACGCCTCTCCTTGGACCTTTAATAAGCATTTTATTATTAATAATTTGGAGCCTTTTATTTTTAATAGAATTACTGGTTTTATAAAACAGCAGATTGATTCCTTGGCATTGAAACCTTTGCAAATTTATTATCATAGACTTGATTTGGCTGACAGAGGCCTTACTGAACCTGAGGTTGATAATTCTCCTTTAGGAGCTGCATACAATTCAGACCTGTGCATACTGGTTCTTGATATAATGAATCCAGTATGGGTACCAGTGTGGGTTGCAAGGCTAAGCACTGCAGGGGAAGGTCTAACAGACCAGCTCTGAATTCCCCTTGAGACACACCTGGTTTGCAAGGAGTTTGATATCTGTTTAAAGATTTTTCTAAGGCTCTGACTCCCCTCCCCAAAAGATACCAAGAGCCATGACTGTGGGTCATGACAGTACCCACGGGAGGAATCAGGTCAATGCTCCCCCCCCCCCCCGCTAGTTAACACCCACTCATCCAAGGATAAGATGACTATTGACTACCACAGTTATGTGGGGCCTTATTAAAAGTAATTAAAAGGGAGGAGATGCTGTGAGCCATGGCCTCAGCCATGGCCTTGTGGATATTTTCTAGCTTACATAAACAATCCTGAGAAAACATTCATGGCTATAACAGTAAAAATGTTTATAAAAAAAAGAGGACTATGTGCAGCCCTAAAAGAAGAGTGCTGCTTCTATGCAGATCACACAGGTGTAGTTAGGGATTCCATGCAAAGGCTCAAAGAAAGACTAGAGAGAAAGCCATGGCAGTGAGTCCAGAAGGTCTGTTCAGCCAGACTCAGACATCACATCGCTGAAGCCCCAGAGAAGAAAACGGAATCAAGAAGTCCACCAAGGATGGTATGAATCCTGGTTCACCGGCTCCCCCTGGCTGACCACCCTGTTGTCCGCCATTACTGAGCCACTGATAATTCTGCTTTTGCTCTTAACTTTTGGACCCTGCTTGATTAATCGACTAGTTGCTTTTGTTAGAGACAGAATCAATACAATACAGCTCATGGTACTTAGGCAGCAGTATCAGACTCTGAGTCCTCAAAAAGAAGACAACCTTTAGAATTCTAAGATTAGAATTCTTAAGTAGAGAAAAAAAGGGGAATGAAGGGAAATGAAATTTAAGATAAAATTTGAGGCCTGATTTATGTAACTTATGTCAAATAGTCCAAAGAAAAAGTTGTTTGCAAGCTTAGAAGCCTGAGGCTGAGAATATAGTGGAACAGGCCTGGGCACGTCCGGGCAGGCCTATTGTTAAAACATTCGTGGGGCTGCCTGGTGGCCTTAAAGACAAAAAAAGGGATGTAGGAACTTGTCCGGGCTATCTTGGCTGAGTCATCAGCCACCTAGTTTGAAGTTATATGTTAACCAAATGTTCTGCTGACCTAGATAAGCGTCTGCCCCTCAGGTCTCCTGACATCCTGACTTGCATGTACTATTCTGCTGATGTGTAATCGTTTTCTGCTGATGTTTAAATGAGCCAATCGTGTGAAACTGCTCCAATTTCTCCTAGCCCCCGACCCTCTCCCTATAAAAACCCCTAGATTTCGAACCTTGTGGTCAATTCCTCTGTCTCCTGCATGAGATACATATCGACCTGGAGCTCCACTATTAAACTACCTTGTGTTTTTACATCAAGAAGGTCTCTCGTGTTTCCTTGGGTGGGCCCTTTCCCGAGACTCGAGTGGGGGTCCCCGAAAGGGGGTCCTACAAGAGAAACCGGTCATGGCCAAGAGGAGACAAAGGGGAAAGGGAGAGAGAGAAGAAAGACTGGAGAATAAGAAAGAGAGGGAGAGGGAGAGAGAGTAAGAGAGTGAGAGGAGAAGAGAAAGGCGAATAAGGGGAGTAAGAGATCGAGGTGTGGCCAAGCAGCCCCTTTTATTGTATGCTGTTACCTTTACTGCTGCTAGGTAACTGGGGAGGAGTCTAGCCTGAAGGTCAGAAGCTTGGGACATTGCCTACGTGACTACAAACCATGCTTCTCTTGTGGGGGCTGAGGGGGAGGTAACAGGAGCCAGGGTTCCAGGAGCATGAGAGAACTCCTTCTGTCCCATGTAGGTGAATTATCACCACCAGGTCCCAGGGTTCAGACCTCAGCTCGACTGGAGACCAGACTGTCTTTGCATAGCCCAATGCCCCACATGTTACTATCTCAGTTTTTTGAGAAATTTCAAAGTGATTCCCCAAAACCTGCACCACTTTACATACCCAACAGCAGTGTTTAAGGAGAGCTCCAATTTTTCCATTCTTGCTAATGCTTGTTCATTTTTTTTTTGGTTGATTATAAACAGCCCAATCATTTTGAAGACAGATCTCATTGTGATTTTGACTTTCATTTCTCTGATGACCTATGATGCTGAGTGTCTTTTTGCATACTTATTAGCCTTCTTGCCCACTGTGCATTTTCCTGGAGAAAACTGTTCAAATACTTTTCCCACTTTCAATTAGATATTTGCCTTTTTACTTCTGAGTTGTAAAAGTGCTTTACATACTCAGAATATAAGGCTTTTCTATGACATGATTTGCAAAGATTTTCCTCCATCCTATGAGGTTTTTTCTATCGTCATGTGTGTGATGTACATGTGTGTTTATGTGTACTCATGTCTGCATATGTGTGATTTACATTTGTGTTTATGCCTGTTCACATGTGTGTTGTGTGCACTCATGTCTGCATGTGTGTGATGTACATGTGTTTTTATGTGTGTTCACATGTGTGTTGTGTGTATTCATGTCTGCATATGTGTGATTTACATTTGTGTTTATGCCTCTTCACATGTGTGTGTTGTGTGTACTCATGCTTGCATGTGTGATGTACATGTGTATTTATGTGTTCACAAGTGTGTTGTATGTACTCATGTCTGCATGTGTGTGATGTACATGTGTGTTTATGTGTGTCCACATGTGTGTGTTGTGTGTACTCAGGTGTGCCTGTACCCATATATGAGGAGGTGATAAACTGACATCAAATGCCTGCTTCAGTTGTGCTCCATGTTATGTAGTGCAGTAGGGAAGACTATTACAGACCCTGAAGCTTGCCAGTTAGGTTCCTTTCACCAACCAGCTTACCCCAGAACTCTACTCTTACTACCACACGCCTGGTTTTCAGGTGGCTTTGGAGGAACCTCAGCCCTCACACCTGTATAGCAAGTGCTTTTATCCACCGAGCCCCCTCTCCACCCCATTCTGTGAGATTTTTTCCAGGTCCTTGATATATTCCACAACACAGAATCTTTTTGTTCCTATGATGGACATCCAACTTATTTTTCTTTTGTCATTTGTGATTTTGGTATTATCAATAAGCAACTGTTACTTGACCCTAAAGCATGGAGATATACATCTATATATCTTCAAAGAGCTTTATAGTCTTATTTTGAGTTGATCTTTATATATGTTTAGCCTCACTTTTAACCAATGACGTCTTCAGTTACCCTAAATACCGTCTTCTTTTCACCAATTAAAATGGCTCTGTGGCACAAATAATGGCATCTACTCTTCTCCTTCTTGTAGTACTTAAACCAGTTTTTCTAAGCACAGAGCCAACCAGTTCAGGCCTTTGTGTCCGAACACACATGTGAACACACATGTGAACAACTTTTATAACTCATTTTAGTTAATTTTCATTCTTCAGTATAACTCAGTATAGCCTTTTAACCGAGTTCCAGCCCAGGAGACACAAACACTCAAGCCCTAGAGGGAAATTTTCACAAAGAAATAATCTCCTCTTTGCTAACCTTTCCCTCTTCTCTAAGGCTTCAGTGCACAAGCATGTAAGCCAGCTTCTAGGATACACAGGTGAGTATCCACAGGGTGACAGAACAACAGAATGGACTGAGTCATGTTTCTGGATGACCTCTGGGGATGATAAAGGGACTGACTACTATTCTTTTCTTTTCTTCTTTTCCACAAACCCCTTCCCCTCCCCCCATGCCTGCCTCTATGAGGGTGCTCCTCAATCCCACCCACTCCCATCTCAGTGCCCTGGCATTCCCCTACTCTGGGTCATCGAGCCTCCACAGGACCAAGGGTCTCCCCTCCCAGTGATGCCAGATAAGGGCATCCTCTGCTACATATGCAGCTGGAGCCATTGGTCCCTCCATGTGTACCCTGTGGTTGGTGGTTTAATCCCTGGGAGCTTTGGGGGGGGGGTCCTGGTTGGTTGATATTGTTGTTCTTCCTATAGGGTTGCAGACCCCTTTGGGGCTGGCTACTATTCATCTATCCAGTTAGGGGAAAAACTCATTTTAGTTAATTTTCATTCTTCAGGGGGTGGTGGCTTTGTCATAGCATAGCAGCTACATGCTATGTTGAAGGTTATGCCACCTTTACTGTATACTTATATAGATTACGTTTTGTCTTATATCTGTCCCTCTCTTCTCCCCCCGCCTCTCTCTCTCTCTCTCTCTCTCTCTCTCTCTCTCTCTCTCTCTCTCTCTCTGCTCATATGTGCATGTTGAAGCCAGAGGACAACCCCAGATGTTTTCCTCAGATGTTGCCCACCCTGTCTGAGACAGGATCTTTCATTGGCTTGTCATGTAGGTGACTCTGGCTGGCTAGCAATCCCTAGGGAGTATCCTCATGCTGTGTCTGTCTCCCTGGTGCTAGGATTACAAACACACATCACTATGCTCAGTTTTAAAAATGAATTTTATTGATTTGTAGTTAAACATGGGTACCGGAGGTAAAACCCAGGTCTTCCTGCTTTCATAGAAACATCACAATGACAGAGCCATCTTCCCAAGCCAATGTCTGCTTATTTCCAATGGCAACCAAAGTTTCCATTTCTGTAGTTTTACAAAACATTTAACTGAAGGTAGCTGAAGTCTCTCACATTTATAAAATTCATTTGGTTCTTCACCTGCACAGGTCAATAGTCTTCCAGATTAAACTTGTCTACTTCATCCTCTGCTTTCGGCTCCCAAAGTTTTTGGATTTCATTTTCTAAAACTCTGTCATCAGAGAAGACAGAGTAATGATTACAGATAATAACTATAATGGCACCATCATGGTGTTTGTGATGGTCTGCAGCTGTATACAGGCGTTAGTCTAACACTTACAGTATGGTCACACCCATGGCTGGTCAGCCAGTTCTACTAGAGGAAGGCACAGGAACTACCCAGACACCCTGACATTAATGGGGTAGGAGAAGAAACCTTGGTAGTGCACACATACTTCTTAACTACAAACAGGTATCTTAAGGAGAGTCACACACTCAAAATTTCTGGTCCATTTTATTTATTTATTTATTTAAAGATTTATTTATTTTACGAGTACACTGTTGCTGTCTTTAGACACCAGAAGAAGGCAGCAGATCCTACTACAGATGGTAGTGAGCCACCATGTGGTTGCTGGGAATTGAACTCAGCACCTCTGGAAGAGCAGTCAGTGCTCTTAACCGCTGAGCCATCTCTCCCTGGTCCATTTTAAAGGTGCATTGGTGAAGGGCAAGAGAGGGCACAGTGGATATGGTTCTATGAGGAGAAGAGCGTCCCATCAGGATGCTGCAGAAGACCATGTTACAAACCAGAGTGGGGTGGGGCCAGCACAGCACTTGTTAATTGAGTTACTTCTGGTTTTCCTTCTCAGGTGGTTAGGAATACATCACCTTGGGATGAGAGCTAATTTGATAGGCACTGGGTGAGTGCCTTCTATTATGACAGTCTCTTTCCATCTCATACTAGAATATAGTGGAAAGCAGGTTTTCTAACAAAATATGCAATTGGCACCGTCACTTAGTTGTAACAATTTAGGATGCTCCATTTCCTCTTTAAAATTGATTTTCACTTCATAGTCACACCAAGGGCCCTCCACCGGTTTTGAATCTGTCTCAACCTTGAGTGGAAGAGTTCACGAAACAGGGAGAAAGAGAGCTGGTCAGAGAATGCTCAAGACACAGGCACCACCTGTCCTTCAGGAAGAGGATTTACAAGGAATGACCTAAACATATTCGTCTCACATTTAGGTTTTAAAATCTAACTTAATTTTTATCTGTCTGTACGGGTGTGTGCCTGCATGTATCTCTGTACCACTTGTATGCCTGGTATCTGAACAGGGCAGAAGATCCCCTGGAACTGGATTTCCAGATGTTTTGAGCTGCTATGTGAGTGCTAGGAGTTGAGATGGACCCTTTAGATGAATAGCCAGTGCTCTTAACCATGGAGCCATCTCGCTAGCCCCAGATTTTATGATTTAAAATGTCCAAATTCTTTTTTGTTTTTGTTTTTGTTTTGTTTTTTGGTTTTTTTCGAGAAAGGGTTTCTCTGTGTAGCCCTGGCTCTCCTGGAACTCACTCTGTAGACCAGGCTGGCCTCGAACTCAGAAATCTGCCTGCCTCTGCCTCACAAGTGCTGGGATTAAAAGTGTGCACCACCACGCCCGGCTCCCAAATTCTTAATGAATAAATCTAAATGATATTGAGTAAAACAGTAAAAAAAAAACAAATCTTTTAATATCAACTCAATTTGGTTTATCAGTTATATACATGTAAGGTGTACTGGGTATTATACTGTCTGAATTCTGTTTCTAGAACATTCCTTGGTCTTTTAATGATCCTTTGTATGTTTTTACTAATAACAAAATAAACATTAAACATACATACACGTGCATGCATACATAATCTGTATATATTGCTTTTTTGGGGAATGCCCAATTTCATGCACTTTGAATTACAAAACGCAGGAGTTGATCTGTGTATACTCACAGAGCATTGGCTGAAATTCTGAGTTATGAAATCCTCATCAAACATGGTTGCGGGGGACGTGGAAATCAATCTTGTAACGAAAAAATCGGGCTGGAGAGCAAGGCGCCACAGGCTCCCGCGACTCCTGGAAGAGTCGTTGACAAAAGTCCTGATCTGTTGTACTCAGCATTAGATCTAAGATGGCTCCCGGAACACTGGGAAGACAGCAAAAAGGAACGGAGGCCTGGGCAGTGCCTGCTTCCTGTCTTCAGCTTCCGGTCTTCAAGGAAGTCCTACCAGGAGATGACGCTCTCCCCTAGTTCCTTCTGAATAACCTCACCAGGCAAGGCTTTCACTGGGGCATGGAGATAGGGATTTAGGGACTTGGGCTCGGCTCAAACACTAAAGAAGCTTATGCGCTGCACAAGGAACTCAGATCTGCACCCTGATGCTGGTCTCTGGAGTCTGATTTCCAGGATTCCTCACGTTGCCTCTCACTCCCTGCCCCCAGTTGTCATAAATTTGCCAATGCTGATGGAAGCTGTAGGTGGGTGACAGGGCAGCCCACATGATCTAAACCACAGGATGACAAAAGTTAGTCAGTGTACTGTTAGGTCTCTGATTTGTACACGGTCCTTTCAGGCCTGCCTGCCTGGCCTTCCCTCACTCAGAGGCCGACACAGCATAATGTTGCCAGTGGTCTGGTTCTCCTTGATTCTCTGATAAACGGTTCAGTGTTTGGGTTGATGAGAGGGGAATTGTTTTCATAATGGGTAGTTCTGGGTGTGAGGGTTTGTATCTAGAATGTCTCCCAGAGGCTCATGTCTTGTAGGCTAGGACCCCAGGGCAGTTTTCAGGAGTGATTGTGTCTCCACTGATGACTTTATAGATGAATGGGCTAGTCAGAGATGGATAGAGCCTATGGAAGAAGAAGGCCATCAAGGACATACTGTCTAAAGGTCCCCTTTTTCCTCTCTTCATTTTTCTGCTTCATGGCTACTCTGAGCAGCTATGCCTGCTATACAGTCTCTCCCATGATTTTTCGTATCAACACAAGCCACAGCAATGTGGAATCTGTTAAGTGTCTGAAACCATGAGTCAAAATAAAATCTTCCTTCACTAGGTTGATTTATCTCAAGTGTTTGGCAAGGAAGGGGGAAAATGAGAAACACAGCCTCACAGTGGCTTAGTGAGGGTCCTATTGCGATGAAGAGACACCATGACCACAGCAACTCTTACAGAGGCACATATATAATTAGGGCTGGCTTACAGTTTCAGAGGTTGAGTCCATTATCATCATGGCAGAGCATGGCAGCCTGTAGACAGGCATGGCGCTGGAGAAGGAGCTGAGCGTTCTCCATCTTGATCTGAAGGCATCCAGGAGACTCACTTTTGTAGCCAGTCAGTGGGAAGGTCCCTTCTGCACTGGGCAACGCCTGAGCATAGGAGCCAAAAGCCCAACCCCACAGTGACACATTTCCTCTAACAAGGCCATTCAGTTCACCTTGCTGATTCATCCCCTACCTTCTCACCAGCTCCCAACTCTTGCATGTCCTTTTCCCCCCTCTGAATCCATTTGTGCTTCCTGTTTACTCATGGATGTGAGGCTCAAGCTTTGAAGACAGACCAGGGGCCACACCTTTAAAGAAAACAGACTCTCCCTTCCCTAACCATCAGCTACCAATCATCAGCTCCTCAGTTATAAATGAGATTTGTGATTCCCCCTCACCAGTCCAGGCTAGAGTGTTGACTGGCTTGATTTTGTACAGGTCTTGTACCAGGCAACTACAGCTCCTGTGAGGTGTCAGAAGACAGCTTGGCTCCAGTCCTCCTCAACCTCTGGCTCTTACAATCTTTTGTCCCCTCTTCCAAGAAATAAGGACTTCTTCTTGTTCTTGTTCTTGTTCTTGTTCTTGTTCTTGTTCTTGTTCTTGTTCTTGTTCTTGTTCTTCTTGTTCTTCTTGTTCTTGTTGTTGTTGTTGTTGTTGTTGTTGTTGTTCTTCTTCTTCTTCTTCTTCTTCTTCTTTCTTCTTCTTCTTCTTCTTCTTCTTCTTCTTCTTCTTCTTCTTCTTCTTCTTCTTCTTCTTCTTCTTCTTCTTCTTCTTCTTCTTCTTCTTCTTCNTTCTTCTTCTTCTTCTTCTTCTTCTTCTTCTTCTTCTTCTTCTTCTTCTTCTTCTTCTTCTTCTTCTTCTTCTTCTTCTTCTTCTTCTTCTTTCTCCCTCTTCCTCCCCCCTCCTCCTCCTTCTTTCTTCTTCTCTCCCTCCCTCTCACTCCCCCTCCTCCTTTTGCCTTCTGGTGTGATCCTAGCATAGTTCCAAGGGTGTTGTCAACATTCACAGAAGGAATCACTGTGCTAGTATCTAGACCAGACTCACCTACTATTCTCTGGACACTGCTCTGTATCTTAGCACCCTCCCTCTATCCTATAACTCAGCTACTCACTGAATTTTGGTGTGTTCTCTTGTGCTTGCACGTGGCTGGGTTTGCCCTGTGTTCCTTTTCTCTCTCCATAGTCCTCCCCACAGCAGACTGACCCCTACTTCATTCCAGTGGATCAATGTAAAACAGTAACCAGAACCTTTTGTTTACACTGTTCCAGTGGCTGACCCGATGCCCTAATGTCTTGGAAGGGAAGGAGCCTGGTAGAGTTGGGTGCCAGGTGCCTCTGCAGTTTGGCTTTTGCTTCTTTCTCTTCCTTGGACCTCAACCTGGTAGGCTGAAAGCCATCACAGGGTTTGACCTAGTTGTGGTGGGTACATGGTGGAGCTGAACTCGGGTGTAGCTGGGGAATTCATCCACCCTACCACTTGATGAGACTGGGATGTGAAAGGAAGAGGGTAGTGATCTCCTTCTGGTGGAGCCTCCTACTTTGGACACTCCCTTGCTCACATCAGACTGGAAAAACTGTCAGAGCCCTTGCCAGCACAAGGGAGCAAGTGTATCCATCCCAGTGGCTCTGGGCAGTAAAGCATCACGCGGGTGCCTCAACCAACATTCTCATGGACACCCGTGGAGCCCGCAAAGGAGAGGGTGTATGGTAGGAAGGGATAGCTTGAGGCAAGCTTTCAGGTTCAAAGAAAAAAAAAAGTGCAATGATTTGTGTTGACTGTAGATTTTCTTTTGCAAAGAGCTCATCCTGCTGTGTCCCCTTCCTCACCCCAGTCCAGCTGATTTCTTAAGCAGCAGCCACCATGAGCCTACCACCCAAGTTCTGAACAGCTCAAACCCCTCGTTTTGGAACACATCCTGAAGTAAATCCCCAGTGGAGCCAGATTCCAGGCTCTGGAATGCCACATGCTCTGAGCTGGGAATTGGGATGCCCTAGGGAACGAGAAGGGCCAGGGCAGCGTGGCGCAGCGCCCTGTGGTGGTGAAGGACTAGAAGAGCAGCGCCTGCGCCTTAGCAGCCACTTTTCTTTGGGAAGGATTGATTTGGCCTTCTGGTGTGTTGTTTCCATAGAAGCGGGGCTTAACCTTTTAAGTGAAGATTATAAGGCTACCTAATTCATTTAAAATTAGGCTTCGAGCATCTCAGTGCTTAATGCTCAAGTGTTTCTGTGGGACTCGCTGTAGCCATTGATCTGACTGCCAGACGGAACTGGCACTGTAATGTCTACCAAGCTCTGCTAGAAATGTGCTAGCTTTATTTGTAAATATAATATCCCACTCAGGCATAAACCCTGAGAAAAGAATCATCAGAATATTCATAAATAGCTTTTAATTAATGAACAGCATTGACTTCATAAACACAGGAAGACTGGGTAGCAAGCAAGACGCGTGTGCATTCAATTAAAGTAATTTATTGTATTTTTCCAGAATGGACATAAAGGGCATCTTGGGAATTGAAATCACAACACAGTGTCACACACCATTTTCACAGCTAGCTTTGCATTGAATTCTTTTAAAAGAACATTATAATTTTAAAAATCTGAATATTTACATATTAATAAAATATATGTACAGAAGATCGAGACGCGTCATCCATAGATATGGACGTTTTTGTTTTTTGCTAAGAAAGCCTATAAAAAAGGTTTCTAAACAAAGCTGAACAGTAGTCACGGTAAGTTAACACAAATACAATGTAAACTTACAAAATATGGTTTTACTGTTACAGTTTTGCTCTGCCTTCCCAATCTGTGAACCCATTGCACTTATCTGTGAGTCAAACAATCCCACCCCTCCTCAAGCACTGAAAACTCCAAACTGTCACCCAGGCTTGGAAAAAAGTGTTTTCTGAAGGTTCACACCTAACCGGCCTCCACTTGTGAGCCTATGTTCTCCCTGTACTGAAATTCACCATCATTTAACCGAGTGACAGGCGCTAACTCAGCTTCTCTAGTCCCCTTGAGCAGTATTTCATTCTGGGAGGCAGAAAACAATTCTTTTTCAGGACCTGCTGCAGAGTAAATGAGAGTCCAGGTCTGTCTGCAGCTCATCAGACCCCTGGACTAAATGCGGGGATTAGGGCCAGCGGGGAAACAGAAACCGGTAGCTGACTGCAGGATGGGAGTAATTTCCAAGCTGTCCCATAGCTTCCAAACGGAGAGAATAAAAGGCGCATCTGTGACATGTCTCCTCAGGAGACTGCCTGCAGGAGCGACACCTCGAAGCGTACTTTGTCACATTCCAGGGGTATCACCTACCACGTTCACTAGCTGGCCTCAGTGGAATAGTGCTCTGATCCTATCTTTAGTGTTCCGTGTGATGTGGTGCAGTGCACTGGACAGGGTCCCAAGGAAATCCAGGTTCTCCGGGCAGCTGGCCACAAAGGGTACCCCGGCCCTAGGCAACCGTGTACCCGCTTCTCAGCTCTCTCACTGGCAAAGCTCAGGGTGGAACTGGGTCCTTGAAGCACACTGTGGGCTTTAACCAATTACTGCAACGATAGTAGGGCAAAGGCTAGGTTTTTGTCCTGGCAGGTTTTGTCCCTGGGCTTTGGTGGATGAGAGTCACATTGTTTTTCTTTAACGGCTATTTTTGGCCTTTGTGTCAAGTGCCCAAGATTCAAGGCATAAATAAGGTGTAAATGCAAGGCTTTCTAAGGTGGTATTTTCAATGCATGATTTCATTAGCAAAACAAATGTGGAGGTAAATATGTCTGTAAAACAATTATCCCCACAGCAAAGATTTCTTTAAAATAAAGCCAGATTTTTTTCTTACAGAAAGCAGAAGGCAGGCAGGTGAGGGGCCAGACAGACTACAGAATGAACATGAGAACGGTCACAGCCAAGGCTGCCCAGTTTAAACCACGTGTAAATGCCTGATGGCTCCCAAGCAGATGGCTGTTTACTTTGAGTTATTATTTTTTTTTTTTTGTCATCACGTCATTATAAATTATGTGAAAGATTTTTATTTCCTAAGAATTCTTACATCATTTGTACTTCTCCAGATGCAAATGTCTGTTCTGGGTTACTATGACTGATGTCAGAAACGACTTCACTGACCAGGGAGGAGCTCTCCTGTCTCAGAACAACTGTTTCCTTCTCTAAGCTGAAGAGGGGCTAGTTAGCGCTGCCTTGTAACCTCTGTCAGTCCTGGAAGCGAAGGTTTCCTCTCTGCATGCAGCTAAGCAATTCACAACAAAATAAGTATGTTTAGAAAGACTGCTGTCTTCACACCGAGTCTGTGAACGGACAGAGACAGGAAGGGAATGGCTTCTTTACGGTGGGTCACACACGGTGGACGCTTACAAGGTAACAACTGTAAGCATGGTTCTTTAAAAAAAAAAACAACATTATGCCAAACTGTTACAAAGAAATTATTCAGACAGGACAAGCCACCACAGAACACCCACACTGCAGGATCTGTAGCTGCTACATGGACCTCGGAGGAATCGAAGAGTGTTCTAGAATGCAAGTCTAGGCCACGGAACCTGGTTCTGGGTCCTCTGGGCTCTCTCTCTTGATGACAAACGTATGACCTAAACAGAGACAAGACAATGAGGGAGGCAGCCCCTCTGCAGCAGGGATGCATGCTTGATCGCCTGGCCAGGGTCCGGTGGGGAGCAGGGAACTGACTGGAGGGCTTGAGGGTGGGGCACACGCCCGTGTGGGCTAGTCGAAGTCGTCAAGCCACTAAGCATCCACTCCAATTGTGCTAAGTGAGTAATTTCCAGAATTAGGAATTTATGATGGATTTATTTAAAACAAGAAAGCCCATGAATATATATTACCATGGGCGGTGTATTGTTCAACAATAGAAAATAGCTAAATATGACTTACTCCTGAAAACACTATTAAGTATCAGGTAACGCATGTGCAGACTTGGATAGAGTGGGGAAAAAATGTGCCTTAGGTTAAAGCCAAGCAACTCAGGACACGAATTCATTTATTTGATGTGTAGGGGGACATCAGTACCAGTTGTCTCTGAGAAGTGATAGTAAGTGAACTGTCTTACTTGTGCTTTCTGACACACAAAGACACAACGGATGTCAACTGAGAATGTAAACTAGTAAGTCCAGACAAGTATTACCATATTCAAATCCACAAGCCCCATCTTCAAATTGGAAAGGAATTACTTTGACTTTATGTATTTTTTTAAATGTCAATTGTCCCCGGATTTCTGGGCGCAGTCTCCCATCTAGTGCTCCTTCCACATCTATGCCAAGCATGTAAGTAGCTGCTTCTGCCTCTCACCCTCGTCTGAGGTCAGGAACCTGTGTGGGGTCCCTTGCTGACCCAGGCTCACTGAATGGGTCAACACATTTTCAGCTGCATGGTCTATGCCTACTGTCCCAGCACCTGGGGGAGGGGTAAGAAGCCTGGGAATTCAAAGCCAGAGGCCAACCTGGGCTATGTAAGACCCTTTCTGAGACTCAACTGAGTAGCTGGGAACAAATGCCATCACCTGATCACATCATCATGCTGACCACCTGATCACTGCAGGCTCACAGCAACAGAAGGCTCTCCCCTCCTCTCTTCTGATATAAAATTTAAAAGAACAAAAAGATCAAGTAATAAAAGCATTGCTGACTCTTTACGAAGGGTCAGATTTGGTCAGCTCAGATAAGTGAGGAGCTGGAAGTGTGGATCTCACATTTAGATGGTTCCACAGTTCTGTTCCGTGAGGCCACGCACACTGGAACTCTGTGTGTAAGACATGGAGTTTCACCCTTTGGATGACCGTGTCAGCGCATGTCACGGGCTGACCCACAGCAATGCTGCATTCTAAGAAGCATGCTGGATTTGGGATTTTACTTTGGAAGGCAACCATGAAGCTTGCTATCAAGATTATCTAAAATCTGAGCCCCAATCTGTGACCTTTTCCCTACTTTTCCCTACTTTAAAAACACACACAATGCTGTTCGGTGGTTTGTATCTCTATCTAGCAATAGTTTTTTTTCTAATCATCTCACATTCCCGGGGAAAAATTTAAGAAAGGAAAAGAAGCAGCAGGCTTAAACTGAAGTGGACTTTGGGTAGAGGGTGTCAAAGATACATATGAAGGCTGAGTCACTGAAATGGAATCCTAATGGTACCACCCGTCCAAGTCTCCCTGGATCTTTAAGAAATACACAGAGAAGGCTGGCTTTGGCTTAGGTATAAGAAAGTTCTATGATATAAGGGCTGGGAGTCAAGGGGACGACGGCGCCCAACCAGGCTATCACCAGCTATCACCATGGAAAAGTCATTTAATGTTTCTGGGCCTCAGTCTCCCCCACCCCCTTGAAATAAAAGGGTTGGATAAAAAGGAGGTGTTGGTCCAGATGGCTCCCAGTGTCCCTTCATTTTCCAGTTCCTTGGGAGTTTGTCATTCCCATGAAGCTCCTTTAGCATTCCTGGGCTGTTCTGTTCCCTCTGAAACCCCTCTGCCTCCATCTTGAGACAGTTAAATGCAAAGGTGTAATTTCAAGATGCACAATCTTCAACTAATAAAGCAAAAGCCCATTGCGTCATCTGATACAGAGGACAGCTGCTACGGATGCCCAGGGGACAAATACAAAAGTATGACATTCCTCTCTGAGGCCCCTGAACTACAATTTCATTATTATGATTAGTATTTCCTGCATCTGCTTGGAATGGGTCAAAGGTGATACAAGTATTATCAGTATGTGTTGTCCTGATATTCAAAGAATGGTAAGGAACACTAGAGATCACACATTCACTATCCTGACTTACGAGTTTGGAATCACAGAAAAACAAGATATAACTACTATAGAACATAAGAACTAAGTGTAGGCAGGTCTTTGTGCACCATGTGACCCACTTTATTTATCTGTCTTGTTGCTTGGCTACACAAGGCAGAGAAAGCAAGGTGTGATTTATGGTTAACATGGCAGGGGATTCTGGTAACTCTAAATTCACCTATGAGCTTTGCTTTAGTAAACTCCAAGGTATGTGTTAACGTTTCTGGGCCTCAAGACCCTGTGGTCTTGGGGATCATGGTCACGAGACCATATGACCAGTTGGGACTCTACCAAGAGTTTCTGCAAACATACTACACTCACTCACATTTTCTGAATTTAATTCAAGTCTTACAGCCCTGGATCTAGAGGAAACAAACAAAGAAATCCTACTACCAACGCTGAATTGAGCTTTTATAGTTTAAGGTCTTTTTGAACTGTCTGGATTTTATGGATGGAATCTTCAGACAATCTTTGAAGGACAGCCAAATGGGAGTCTTGAGATCAAGTGGGGGATAAGTGAGGGCAGAAATTGTCTGACACAAGGCACCTATTCTACTCTTGGGTGTGAACTCATACACAGGCAGGAGGCTAGGATCAGAGGCATTATACGGAGTCCAGCCCACAGCTGCACACAGTTGTGTAGTGAAGCTTCAGTACTCTGTCGCATTTGCTGATCTGGTTCAAACCCCAGGAGTGTGTCACTCACAGCAGCTGTGCTGGCTTATTCAATCACACTTTAAAAACAGAAATTACTATGTGAAAACTGGGGATGCCCGCCTCTCAAAGGCCTCTGGTGGAACAAGACAAAATGGGCCTGAAGTTGGTCACACAAAGTTGACAATCCTGGTTTAAAGGTAAATGTCATTTTATGTCAAAAATGCCTTTTAATGTCTAAAGACTGGGTGAGGCAGCCTCTTGTGGTACTAACTCCTTAGGATTTGCATTTCTGAGATTTTTATGAATATAAAATAGGGTGTAAGAAAAATGTTGTTTTTCATATTCAGTGTGAAAACAGATCTGAACCTAGCCCTCCAAGAAACTGAATGCGAGGGCCTGGGTCTATTACAGAAGCAGTTTGCTCAAGCACCCGCATCCCTAATGGTCAAAGCATTTTCAATGCAAATGTTCCCTTGCAGTGGGTGATGAGATGTAAATGTGTTTTACCTGTTGGGGGTAGAGAGATGCGGTCCAGTCTTTCATCACCGTCAGCTACCTCTGCTGGTTACAAACATAAAACACAGATCTCATTAGCTGTGGGAGCACATTCATTCTGTAGAATGCAGGAACACAATTAAAACAACTCCAGAGCGCACAGTGTCTTCATCCTTCTCCCTGTTCGCTTCACTTGGTTCACGTTTGGTTCACAGGTTTGAGCATCATTATTTAAGCCACGATTTTGTTCCAGTGCTCATGACAGGGAGTCAGCCTTTCTGGATTAAAAATCTGGGAACTCTTCTGACCTTATTTTGTCAATCGGGTGATTTCTGTTCATTTTCTCTCATTTTCATAAGCCCAAGCCTACAGCCGGCAGCAGGATGGACTGCTTAACCACATACTGAAAGCAGAGAAATTACTGCCTTCTTCTGGCTGTAGAACTGTGCATTCCCAAGGGCCAATCCTAATGGGAATTCGCAGAAAGAACTTTTCTTGGGCGATGCCTGGTTCTGGAGCTGTCAGTCCTGGATTCATTTAGTCATGAAGGAAGCCACAGAGAGAGAATATGTATTTCTTCAAAAGATCCTCCTTTTTGTAATTTAAAATATAAGCCTTGCTCTTTTTTTTTTTTTTTTTTAAAAAGATTTATTTATTTATTATATTTAAGTACACTGTAGCTGTCTTCAGATACTCCAGAAGAGGGAGTCAGATCTTGTTACGGATGGTTGTGAGCCACCATGTGGTTGCTGGACCTTCGGAAGAGCAGTCAGGTGCTCTTACCTACTGAGCCATCTCACCAGCCTAGCCTTGCTCTTCTGTTATGAGTTTTAGTCTCCTTAGAGGTTTTGCAAAGGGTGACCCTTCTTTGGACACACACACACACACACACACACACACACACACACACACACACACACCTTCTACTAAATGCAAAGAGAAGGGCTCATATGCCTGGTAACTTAAGGGAGTGAGTCTTCCCTGACATGTTAGGGACGGAGGAAACATTTGCATATGGCTGCTGGGATAATTCTGGTGGCATCCTCTATATCCTACCCATATCCTAAAGTTCTTGCTGACTGCACTCATTGACCTCGAGGCCAGCCCACTGCTTTATGGGGACGGTAGAAAAGCCAACACAACACTATAGTCTCATCTTCACTGTTAATGATGTAAACATGACCAGAGACAGACACACCCAGCAATGCTCCGAGCTTTCTATCTCTAGTTTAGCCTCAAATATCTTGTCCTTAGGTGGGTAGGCCTGGCATCAGCTTCTGCTGGCCCATGTGATTCACCACAGCAAGAAAATAGAAAAGAGAACAGTCAAGGCCAGTTTTGGTTGTAATAGAGACCACAAAAATGATATACTATTTACTAGAATGGCCAAAAGAGAAATGGGAGGATTGAGTTGGGTAAGGTGATTTACAGAAAAGATGTAAGACATATTAAAATTCTCCAGATAAAAGGCTTTAGGCATTCTGGTTAGACTCTGTGTATATGTGAGCATGTGCATGCATGCCTTTGCATACTCCCATGTGCAGGCACCCACAGAGGACCCAGGTTGTGGTCAGCTGTCTTCCTCTATCATTCTCCACATAATTATTTGGGGGAGAAGTTCTCTCACGGAACCTGTAGCTTGCAATTTTAGCTAGACAGAGAACTGTAGGATCAGCCTGTCTCTATCAGCACCCCACTGCTGGGGTTACACACACATACACCATCACATCTGCCTGGGGCCAGGTTAGAAGAGAGCATTAGATCTCCTGGAATGGCAGTTATAGCCTGTTGTGAGCCATATGTGGGTACTGGGAATTGAACCCAGGTCCTCTGAAGGAGCAGCTAGTGGTCTTAACTGCTAAGCCATCTCTCTGGATCCTACCCGTGTGCTTTTGTCAGAAGAGAACATATATGACCTAAATATATGTAAATGGTTATATATAAATTAGTATGTGCTGGCCACATGTGCAGTGTCAAGTGTCATGGATAAGGAATACCTGTCTGCAACAAGAAGCTCACAGTCACTCTTCTCTGGCAATGATCAAGTTGTAAAATTTGGAAAAGACTGAGCAAGTCCAATAAAAATTTAGTAGCAGTGACAGCTTTACTCCTGGATCTAACGCAAACAATAAATTGTGATTTCAGCTCCGAGGAAGTAATCTAATAAAAATGATAAAAATTCACACCAGGACTAGAATTCTAGTTATAGAAAAAAGTTATTACATGTGATGAGAGCCCCAAATGAAGTTGTTTGGATTTGCATAACAACCTTTCCAATCTCCTGGGGCAGCGCTTTCCCTACGGTCCATGCACACTTCCCCCAGTAGTGAGCTGATTAGCTTGGTCCAGTCAGAGTCTGCACCCCATTCTAGGAACGGAGCCAAGTATGATAAATGAGGCTGTGGAAGTTGTGAGATATCTTTAACACACTGTCTGCATTACCATTTTGATGGAAAATAATCAAGACGAAAAACCCAAGAGCCAGTCACATTATAGATCCCAACCCTTCCAGGAAGGACAAGTGGCTCTCCCCATCTGTTTGCTGGAGTTGCACCCTGTGCTACTAAGGAGGAAGTGTACCAGTGTCCCACACATAGACACATACTGTCTGCTAAGGCTGGGCGCCATCCTTTTGGTCTGGTTTGGCCCGTACGTCAGGGTTGGTTTTATCTTAAGAGTCCGCTTCTTTCCTGGTGGTCAAGACAGCTTACTCAACACATGAGAAATATTCAGGTGGGGCATTTGTGGAGACCTGCTGATGAAAGTTCAGATGTCTCAAGTCACATCCTGAGTGAATGAGTGAAGGGAGTCACCAGAAAGGAGGCCCTGGGGGACCATGTCACAGTTTGGGTCTCTTTCTGAAGAGATGGCCGAGTGTGTGTGTAGGAATGTTTGAGATGAAAATCAGGAACAGAGATGCTGTGATGTGTAAGAACCTGTCACTGGCCAGTTTGGGGTAAGGATGGCGAACGCAGAGGGACATCTCTTCTGTGTGCAGATGTCTGTGCTGGAGTGAGGAGGGAAAGGCAAGAGAGACCCTGGTCTCAGCACACGACAAGAGGATTAAGGTCTGCAGGTCCCTGCCCTGGGCTGGGCTCCTGTGTTTGAATCCTTGGCTCCTTGCTGGTCGTACTGTTTTGGGAGGTTGTAGAACCTTTAGGAGGCCTAGCTGGTAGAAGCAGGTAACTGGGAACCAGCTTGCGGGTCCCAGTCTGAGCCTGGCTGGTTCCAGCCTGAGCCTCTGCTTTCTGTTTTGCCGAGATGTCATGAGATGAGGAGTTCTAATTACATGCTCTGTCTGTCAGTCACCTTCCTCATCATGACGAACTATGTCTCTTCAAACCATCAACCAAATAAAACCTCCCCTGAGTTGCCTTTGACACGTACACTGTCGCAGTGATGAGAAATCCACACAGGTAACATGGTGAAGGCACCAGAAGAAGAAATTTAAACTAATTTAACTTATTTTCATCTTGTGATTCAGCAAGACTGTGTCATTTTTTTCCCCCATAGAGCAATACCCTTCTCCAATGTCACTGGACTTTCTGGGACTCCTACCTTTAAAGGTTTCCTTTCCTTTCCTTTCCTTTCCTTTCCTTTCCTTTCCTTTCCTTTCCTTTCCTTTCCTTTCCTTTCCTTTCCTTTCCTTTCCTTTCC